>NW_028317888.1:304444-456666 GCF_062004578.1 Staurois parvus
TATACATGGAGATCATATCCCCCCTTATGTATTATACATGGAGATCATATCCCCCCCTTATGTATTATACATGGAGATCATATCCCCCCTTATGTATTATACATGGAGATCATATCCCCCCCTTATGTATTATACATGGAGATCATATCCCCCCCTTATGTATTATACATGGAGATCATATCCCCCCTTATGTATTATACATGGTGATCATATACCCCCCTTATGTATTATACATGGAGATCATATCCCCCCTTATGTATTATACATGGTGATTAGAGATGAGCGAATCGAAGTAGCCGAAGTGGAATTCGAGTCGAATATCGGAAAAATTTCGATTCGCGCCGAATCCGAAAAATAGCCTACTTCGGACGCGCGAATCGAAATATTTCCGAAAATGGCGGCGGACATGTGCGGCGACGGAGCGGGGATGTCTGGGAAGGCGCGCAGACAAGGCGCGCTGACCCATAATGCATTCCTCAACGACATGTGATAGCATCAGCCAATCAGCAGCCAGCCAGCCAGCACTGTGTAATGGTCGCGCTATAAATAGCGGCCATTTTGGAATTCCTCATTTGCCTGCAGTCATTGAACAGAGGCAGACCGCTCTGTATTAGGGACAGAGTTAGGGCCACAGAAACGATACTTGGGGACAGAGAAACGTTACTTAGGGACAGAGAACCATTACTCAGGGCCACAGAATCGTTACTTAGGGACAAAGAAACGCTAGTTAGGGCCACAGAATTCTTACTCAGGGACAGACAGAATTGTTACTGAGTGCCAGAGAATTGTTACTTAGGGCCACAGAAACTTTAGTTAGGGCCACAGAATTGTTACTCAGGGACAGACACAGAATTGTTATTGAGGGCCACAGAACTGTTACTCAGGGCAACAGAACTGTTACTCAGGGCCACAGAACTGTTACTCAGGGCCACAGAACTGTTACTCAGGGCCACAGAATTGTTACTCAGGGCCACAGAATTGTTACTCAGGGCCACAGAATTGTTATTCGCACAGACACAGAATTGTTACTCGCACAGACACAGAATTGTTACACAGGGACACAGAACTGTTACTGAGGGCCACAGAACTGTTACTTAGGGCCACAGAATTGTTACTCGCACAGACACAGAATTGTTACACAGGGACACAGAACTGTTACTGAGGGCCACAGAACTGTTACTTAGGGCCACAGAATTGTTACTCGCACAGACACAGAATTGTTACTCAGGGACACAGAACTGTTACTGAGGGCCACAGAACTGTTACTTAGGGCCACAGAATTGTTACTCGCACAGACACAGAATTGTTACTCAGGGCCAGACATAGAATTGTTTCTCAGGGCCACAGAACTGTTACTCGGGGCCACAGAATTGTTACTCGGGGCCACAGAACTGTTACTCGGGGCCACAGAACTGTTACTCGGGGCCACAGAACTGTTACTCGGGGCCAGACATAGAATTGTTTCTCAGGGCCACAGAACTGTTACTCAGGGCCACAGAACTGTTACTCAGGGCCACAGAACTGTTACTCAGGGCCACAGAACTGTTACTCAGGGCCACAGAATCGTTACTTGCTCAGGGCCACAGAATCGTTACTTGCTCAGGGACACAGAATCGTTACTCGCTCAGGGACACAGAATCGTTACTCGCACAGACACAGAATTGTTACCCAGGGACACAGAACTGTTACTGAGGGCCACAGAACTGTTACTTAGGGCCACAGAATTGTTACTCGCACAGACACAGAATTGTTACGCAGGGACACAGAACTGTTACTGAGGGCCACAGAACTGTTACTCGCACAGACACAGAATTGTTACACAGGGACACAGAACTGTTACTGAGGGCCACAGAATTGTTACTCGCACAGACACAGAATTGTTACACAGGGACACAGAACTGTTACTGAGGGCCACAGAACTGTTACTTAGGGCCACAGAATTCTTACTCGCACAGACACAGAATTGTTACTCAGGGCCAGACATAGAATTGTTTCTCAGGGCCACAGAACTGTTACTCGGGGCCACAGAACTGTTACTCGGGGCCAGACATAGAATTGTTTCTCAGGGCCACAGAACTGTTACTCAGGGCCACAGAACTGTTACTCAGGGCCACAGAACTGTTACTCAGGGCCACAGAACTGTTACTCAGGGACAGACATAGAATTGTTACTCAGGGCCACAGAACTGTTACTCAGGGCCACAGAACTGTTACTCAGGGCCACAGAACTGTTACTCAGGGCCACAGAACTGTTACTCAGGGCCACAGAACTGTTACTCAGGGCCACAGAACTGTTACTCAGGGCCAGACATAGAATTGTTTCTCAGGGCCACAGAACTGTTACTCAGGGCCACAGAACTGTTACTCAGGGCCACAGAACTGTTACTCAGGGCCACAGAATCGTTACTTACTCAGGGACACAGAATTGTTACGCAGGGCCACAGAACTGTTACTCAGGGCCACAGAACTGTTACTCAGGGCCACAGAACTGTTACTCAGGGCCACAGAACTGTTTCTCAGGGCCACAGAACTGTTACTCAGGGGCAGACATAGAATTGTTACTCAGGGACACAGAATTGTTACTGAGGGACACAGAATCGTTACTCAGGGACAGACACAGAATTGTTACTCAGGGACACATAATCGTTGAATTAAAGAGTATGTCAGACAACATGCAGAGGAGTGGCAGAGGAGGCAATGTTTTAGGAGCGAGCAGACGTGGCAGCAGTGGAAGGGGTCGAGGCAGCACTATTCGCAGCCAGAGGCCAGTGCTCCCGGTGTCATCCAGCGGTCGTGTCTCCACCGACAACCCTGCCGTCATAGATTGGTTGGCTCGGTCGTCTTCCTCTTCCCAGGTCACCTCTGACACCTACAGCCAACGGTCGGTGGGTACGTCAGACACAACGGTTAGTTGGCATGGCCCGGGAGCAAGCCCACTGAAATCACGTGTCCTCTACCTGCCCCTGTCCTTTGCTGTTCCCTCACCAAGCGAAGTATCGCATGCTGTGGGCTCAGCCCCACTGTACAGTGAGGAAGAGGTAACAGAGGGCGGTCAGGAACGGGGGGAGACATCCGCCTTTTCAGCAGCCAGGCGAAGAAGTACTGGCGAGGAGAGTGGCTCAGTAGCAGGTCTAGAGACAGGTCTGTCTCCTGACCCAGACGCAGCCGAGGGGGCTAGTAGTGAGGCGGAGACCCTACTTGATGATGAGGAGGTTGATCGCACTTGGCAGCCTCCTCGTCATCAGGTAATTTCTTCCGCATCATCAGGAGAAGAGGGTGCCAGCTTGGCAGCGAACGAAACAGTCGGTGGGTTGCCCAGGAGGCAGCAGGGTCGCAGCAGTGTCAGTGGAGCCAAACGGCCACGGAGTAGAGCACCAGCTCCACTGCAGCTTACCACCACGGCCAGTAGTGGTGCCGGTGCGCACGAAGGAAGTAGCAGTCAGCCAGTGAGGAGTAGCGGGGGCAAAGTTTCCTACTCGGCGGTGTGGCAATTTTTCGTCAAGCCGCCCGAGGAAGTAAACGTAGCCATATGTCGACTATGTGGCCAGAAAGTCAAGCGTGGCCAGGGGGCCCATGTTGGGACTACAGCGTTGCGTCAGCATATGCAGCGTCGCCATTTGGTGGCCTGGGAAAACCGTGATAAAGATACGGCGGTTCTGCCTGCCCCAGCTCCATCACCCGCTCCATTACTTGCTCCGTCACCCGACGTCAATCGCCCTCTATCAGCCAGTCAAGGCTCCAACACCTCTGCTGAGGGGAGTTGTCGCTCGTTGGCATCTTCCGCTCGTTCAGATGCTCCTTCTCCTGCTACTCCTCTTCTCGCATTCCGTCAGCAGTCTTTCTTGGAATCCGTTTCCAAGAGACAACAGTTTGCGAGCACGCACCAGACGGTGCAAAAGCTGAACGTCCTCCTGTCCAAGTTGCTGGTGCTGCAGTCCCTCCCTTTCCAACTGGTGGACTCAGCACCTTTCCGAGAAATGATGGCTTGTGCCGCGCCGCGGTGGAGAATGCCAAGCCGTCATTTCTTTGCCAAAAAGGCAGTGCCAGCCCTGCATTCACATGTAGAAGAGATGGTGGGCCAGTCTTTGAGCATGTCGGTCTCTGCCAAAGTGCACGGCAGCGCCGACGTGTGGAGCTGTAACTACGGTCAGGGACAGTACATGTCATTTACGGCCCACTGGGTGAACGTGGTGCCGGCACAGCCGCACCAGCAACTTGGACAGGTCACGACGCTTTTGCCTCCACGTTTGCACGTCCTTGGTCCAGCAAACATGTCCGCCTCTACCACCTCTTCTTCCGCCGTGTCCTCAGCCGCCACCCCCGTGCCAAGTCCCATTACCCGACCGGCATATCACATGTGCAGGGCGCAACGGTGTCACGCTGTGCTGCACCTGGTATGCCTTGGCGAACGTAGTCACACAGGGGAGGAACTTCTGAGTGTAATGAACAGAGAAATCGACAGATGGCTGTCTCCGCGCAAACTTAAAATCGGAACCATGTTGACCGACAACGGAAAGAACATGGTGTCTGCTCTGCGTCAAGGAAGGTTGTGCCATGCGCCATGCATGGCTCACGTGTTCAATCTGGTTGTCAAGCGGTTCCTAAAATCCACCATCCCACTGCAAGACATCCTTAAAATGTCACGTAAACTTTGCATGCATTTCAGCCATTCCTACACCGCAAAGCACACCCTCCTTGAGCTGCAGCGGCAGAACGGAATTCCACAGCATCGCCTGATCTGCGACGTTGCAACAAGGTGGAATTCAACCCTACACATGTTAGACCGCCTTTACGAGCAGCGAAAGGCCATCACCGATTTCCTGATGTTACAAGCGGATAAAGGTACTCCCCTGTGTAACTTCGATGTCAGCCATTGGCAGCTCATGCGTGACACCTGCCGCTTGCTCAGGCCCTTTGAGGAGGCCACGCTATTCGTGAGTCGGCAGGACTATGGGATGAACGACGTCATTCCTCTGTTGCACGTCCTGGAACAAATGCTGTTAACAATGGCTGGTCAGGGTGCGGTAGACGTGGCGCACAGATCTCAACGCCACATGACCCCTGTGGGGGCAGGACAGGAAGAAGAGGAGGAGGTAGAGGAGGACATTTGTGCTCAGGAATTATTGAGTGAAATGGGTGGTTTTTCCACTCAGCGGACAGGAGTGGAGGAGCAGGAGCATCTGGTAGAGGAGGAGGAGACAGAGGACCCAGACGCACCGTGGCAGTATGCTGTGGAGATGGAGGCAGGGAGTCCCTCGCATTCCTTGGCACAAATGGCCCATAGCATGCTCGGTTGCTTGCGTAGCGACAGCCGAATAATAACCATCAGACAGAGGGATGACTTTTGGCTGTCCACCTTGTTGGACCCTCGCTACCGTTCCAAAATGGTGGCCTTTTTCACACCTGCTGAGAGGGAGGCCAAAATTACCTACTATAAAAACCACCTATGTAGTCAGTTGGTCTCTGCCTTTCTGCGCCAATGTCCATCCTCAGACACTGTGGGCCCCGTGCGCTCGCGTTCCGCTGCCATGGCAGCAGGGGAGGGGTGGGGTGGTAGGAGCAGTGGCAGCTCCACCAGCAGCGGCTGCCTCAGTCTGCAGTCCATGATGAGTAGCTTTCTTCACCAGCGCAGTGAGGAAACTACTAACCAGCTGCAGCAGCAGCAGCAGCAGCATCAGGTGGACCTGGAGCAGGAGCTCAAACAACAGGCTTGGGCCTACTTGGACAGCACCCTGCCAACCGAGGTAGACAATCCCCTTGACTACTGGGCAACGAAACTTGACCTTTGGCCCCAACTAGCTGAATTTGCCCTTGAAAGGCTGTCATGCCCGGCCAGTAGCGTGGCATCGGAGCGCGTGTTTAGTGCGGCAGGAGGTATTGTAACTCCGCGGAGGACACGACTGTCCACCCAAAGTGTGGAGAGACTCACATTTGTGAAAATGAATCAGGCATGGATTAGTCTGGATTTCAAACCACCAGTTCCTGACACAACTGACTAAATCTGCCATGAATCATGCCCCAAACATGTGCCACTTTCAGGTCTCCTCACACTGTTGGTGTGTTCAATTTTTTGTCATATAGGGTGCTGGCAGATTACGGGCCTCACATAGCTGCTGCCAGGCCCCTAATCTGCCATGGGCCCCTGTACCGCCTCCTCATGCTGCTGCCACGTCCACAGTCTCTCATGGGTCCCTGTACGGCCTCCCATTGCTGCTGTCTCCATCGCCTCACTCTGCCATGTGCCACTTTCATGTCTCCTCACACACTGCTGGTGTGTTCAATTTTTTGTCATAGGGTGCTGGCAGATTACGGGCCTCACATAGCTGCTGCCAGGCCCCTAATCTGCCATGGGCCCCTGTACCGCCTCCTCATGCTGCTGCCACGTCCACAGTCTCTCATGGGTCCCTGTACGGCCTCCCATTGCTGCTGTCTCCATCGCCTCACTCTGCCATGTGCCACTTTCATGTCTCCTCACACACTGCTGGTGTGTTCAATTTTTTGTCATAGGGTGCTGGCAGATTACGGGCCTCACATAGCTGCTGCTAGGCCCCTAATCTGCCATGGGCCCCTGTACCGCCTCCTCATGCTGCTGGCACGTCCACAGTCTCTCATGGGTCCCTGTACGGCCTCCCATTGCTGCTGTCTCCATCGCCTTACTCTGCCATGTGCCACTTTCAGGTCTCCTCACACACTGCTGGTGTGTTCAATTTTTTGTCATAGGGTGCTGGCAGATTACGGGCCTCACATAGCTGCTGCCAGGCCCCTAATCTGCCATGGGCCCCTGTACCGCCTCCTCATGCTGCTGCCAGGTCCACAGTCTCTCATGGGTCCCTGTACGGCCTCCCATTGCTGCTGTCTCCATCGCCTCACTCTGCCATGTGCCACTTTCATGTCTCCTCACACACTGCTGGTGTGTTCAATTTTTTGTCATGGGGTGCTGGCAGATTACGGGCCAAACATAGCTGCTGCCAGGCCCCTAATCTGCCTTGGGACCCTGTACCGCCTCCTCATGCTGCTGCCAGGTCCACAGTCTCTCATGGGTCCCTGTACGGCCTCCCATTGCTGCTGTCTCCATCGCCTCACTCTGCCATGTGCCACTTTCATGTCTCCTCACACACTGCTGGTGTGTTCAATTTTTTGTCATGGGGTGCTGGCAGATTACGGGCCTCACATAGCTGCTGCCAGGCCCCTAATCTGCCATGGGCCCCTGTACCGCCTCCTCATGCTGCTGCCAGGTCCACAGTCTCTCATGGGTCCCTGTACCGCCTCCTCATGCTGCTGCCAGGTCCACAGTCTCTCATGGGTCCCTGTACGGCCTCCCATTGCTGCTGTCTCCATCGCCTCACTCTGCCATGTGCCACTTTCATGTCTCCTCACACACTGCTGGTGTGTCCAATTTTTTGTCATAGGGTGCTGGCAGATTACGGGCCAAACATAGCTGCTGCCAGGCCCCTAATCTGCCATGGGACCCTGTACCGCCTCCTCATGCTGCTGCCACGTCCACAGTCTCTCATGGGTCCCTGTACGGCCTCCCATTGCTGCTGTCTCCATCGCCTCACTCTGCCATGTGCCACTTTCATGTCTCCTCACACACTGCTGGTGTGTTCAATTTTTTGTCATAGGGTGCTGGCAGATTACGGGCCTCACATAGCTGCTGCCAGGCCCCTAATCTGCCATGGGCCCCTGTACCGCCTCCTCATGCTGCTGCCAGGTCCACAGTCTCTCATGGGTCCCTGTACGGCCTCCCATTGCTGCTGTCTCCATCGCCTCACTCTGCCATGTGCCACTTTCATGTCTCCTCACACACTGCTGGTGTGTTCAATTTTTTGTCATAGGGTGCTGGCAGATTACGGGCCAAACATAGCTGCTGCCAGGCCCCTAATCTGCCATGGGACCCTGTACCGCCTCCTCATGCTGCTGCCACGTCCACAGTCTCTCATGGGTCCCTGTACGGCCTCCCATTGCTGCTGTCTCCATCGCCTCACTCTGCCATGTGCCACTTTCAGGTCTCCTCACACTGCTGCTGTGTTCCATTTTGTCATAGGATGCTGGCAGATTACGGGCCTCACATAGCTGCTGCCAGGCCCCTAATCTGCCATGGGACCCTGTACCGCCTCCTCATGCTGCTGCCACGTCCACAGTCTCTCATGGGTCCCTGTACGGCCTCCCATTGCTGCTGTCTCCATCGCCTCACTCTGCCATGTGCCACTTTCAGGTCTCCTCACACTGCTGCTGTGTTCCATTTTGTCATAGGATGCTGGCAGATTACGGGCCTCACATTGCTGCGGCCAGGCCACTAATCTGCCATGGGCCACTGTACCGCCTCCTCACGCTGCTGCCAGGTCCACAGTGTGTCATGCCATGTGCCACTTTCAGGTCTCCTCACACTGCTAGTGTGTTCCATTTTGTCATAGGATGCTGGCAGATTACGGGCCTCACATTGCTGTGGCCAGGCCACTAATCTGCCATGGGCCACTGTACCGCCTCCTCACGCTGCTGCCAGGTCCACAGTGTGTCATGCCATGTGCCACTTTCAGGTCTCCTCACACTGCTAGTGTGTTCCATTTTGTCATAGGATGCTGGCAGATTACGGGCCTCACATTGCTGCGGCCAGGCCCCTAATCTGCCATGGGCCCCTGTACCGACTCCTCATGCTGTGACGTTGCAACAAGGTGGAATTCAACCTTACATATGTTAGACCGCCTTTACGAACAGCGAAAGGCCATCACCGCTTTCCTGATGTTACAAGCGGATAAAGGTACTCCCCTGTGTAACTTAGATGTCAGCCATTGGCAGCTCATGCGTGACACCTGCCGCTTGCTCAGGCCCTTTGAGGAGGCCACGCTATTCGTGAGTCGGCAGGACTATGGGATGAACGACGTCATTCCTCTGTTGCACGTCCTGGAACAAATGCTGTTAACAATGGCTGGTCAGGGTGCGGTAGACGTGGCGCACAGATCTCAATGCCACATGACCCCTGTGGGGGCAGGACAGGAAGAAGAGGAGGAGGTAGAGGAGGACATTTGTGCTCAGGAATTATTGAGTGAAATGGGTGGTTTTTCCACTCAGCGGACAGGAGTGGAGGAGCAGGAGAATCTGGTAGAGGAGGAGGAGGAGGAGACAGAGGACCCAGACGCACCGTGGCAGTATGCTGTGGAGATGGAGGCAGGGAGTCCCTCGCATTCCTTGGCACAAATGGCCCATAGCATGCTCGGTTGCTTGCGTAGCGACAGGGATGACTTTTGGCTGTCCACCTTGTTGGACCCTCGCTACCGTTCCAAAATGGTGGCCTTTTTCACACCTGCTGAGAGGGAGGCCAAAATAAAGTACTATAAAATCCACCTATGTAGTCAGTTGGTCTCTGCCTTTCTGCGCCAACGTCCATCCTCAGACACTGTGGGCCCTGTGCGCTCGCGTTCCGCTGCCATGGCAGCAGGGGAGGGGTGGGGTGGTAGGAGCAGTGGCAGCTGCACCAGCAGCGTGGGTCCCTGTACGGCCTCCCATTGCTGCTGTCTCCATCTGCCATGTGCCACTTTGAGGTCTCCTCACACTCCTGCTGGTTTCCATTTTGTCATAGGTTGCTGGCAGATTACAGGCCTCCCATAGGTGCCGCCAGGCCCCAAATGGGCCATGGGCCCCCGTACCGCCTGGTCACGCTGCTGCTGGTCCCACAGTGTGACCTGGGTCCCTGTACCGCCTCCCATTGCTGCCACTCTGCCATGTGCCACTTTGAGGTCTCCTCACACTCCTGCTGGTTTCCATTTTGTCATAGGTTGCTGGCAGATTACAGGCCTCCCATAGGTGCCGCCAGGCCCCAAATGGGCCATGGGCCCCCGTACCGCCTGGTCACGCTGCTGCTGAGCCCACAGTGTGACCTGGGTCCCTGTACCGCCTCCCATTG
Source organism: Staurois parvus (assembly GCF_062004578.1). NCBI lineage: Eukaryota > Metazoa > Chordata > Amphibia > Anura > Ranidae > Staurois > Staurois parvus. The sequence goes on from NW_028317888.1 coordinate 314,345, forward strand.
CTCCCACTCTGCCATGTGCCACTTGGAGGTCTCCTCACACTCCTGCTGGTTTCCATTTTGTCATAGGTTGCTGGCAGATTACCGGCCTCCCATAGGTGCCGCCAGGCCCCAAATGGGCCATGGGCCCCCGTACCGCCTGGTCACGCTGCTGCTGAGCCCACAGTGTGACCTGGGTCCCTGTACCGCCTCCCATTGCTGCTGCCAGGCCCGTAATCTGCCATGGGCCCCCGTACCGACTCCTCATGCTGCTGCCAGGTCCAGAGTGTGTCATGGGTCCCTGTACGGCCTCCCATTGCTGCTGCCAGGCCCCTAATCTGCCATGGGCCCCCCTACCGCCTCCTCATGCTGCTGCCAGGCCCGTAATCTGTCATGGGCCCCTGTACCGCCTCCTCATGCTGCTGCCAGGTCCAGAGTGTCTCATGGGTCCCTGTACGGCCTCCCATTGCTGCTGCCAGGAGGCAGCAGTGTCAGTGGAGGCAAACGGACACGGAGTAGAGCACCAGCTCCACTGCAGACTACCACCACGGCCAGTAGTGGTGCCGGTGTGCACGGAGGAAGTAGCAGTCAGCCAGTGAGGCGTAGCGGGGGCAAAGTTTCCTACTCGGCGGTGTGGCAATTTTTCGTCAAGCCGCCCGAGGAAGTAAACGTAGCCGTATGTCGACTATGTGGCCAGAAAGTCAAGCGTGGCCAGGGTGCCCATGTTGGGACTACAGCGTTGCGTCAGCATATGCAGCATCGCCATTCGGTGGCCTGGGAAAACCGTGATAAAGATATGGCGGTTCTGCCTGCCCCAGGCCAGGGTTCCATTTTGTCATAGGTTGCTGGCAGATTACAGGCCTCCCATAGGTGCCGCCAGGCCCCAAATGGGCCATGGGCCCCCGGACCGCCTGGTCACGCTGCTGCTGAGCCCACAGTGTGACCTGGGTCCCTGTACCGCCTCCCATTGCTCCCACTCTGCCATGTGCCACTTGGAGGTCTCCTCACACTCCTGCTGGTTTCCATTTTGTCATAGGTTGCTGGCAGATTACCGGCCTCCCATAGGTGCCGCCAGGCCCCAAATGGGCCATGGGCCCCCGTACCGCCTGGTCACGCTGCTGCTGAGCCCACAGTGTGACCTGGGTCCCTGTACCGCCTCCCATTGCTGCCACTCTGCCATGTGCCACTTGGAGGTCTCCTCACACTCCTGCTGGTTTCCTTTTTGTCATAGGTTGCTGTATGGCCTCCCATTGCTGCTGCCTCCACCGCCACACTGTGGCTCCAAACACTGGTTTTGGCCCCGTGACTGGCCAAATGAGTGAAGTGTGCGGTGATTCTAAGATCGACGGCACTCATCTGCATGTCATACTGACTGACAGTATTATTTCTCTTCCCCAGCAGACTCCAAGGGCATTTAAATTAAAGGTACAGTGTTCTGCACTAATATTAAGTCTCTCTGAAGCCTAGAAACACCCTTTTTTAAGTTAAATTCACAGCGAATATATTCGACTCGAATCGAATATTTTCCATGAATTCGACGAATCAGTCGAATCGAATTTTTCAATACTTCGCTCATCTCTAATGGTGATCATATCCCCCTTATGTATTATACATGGAGATCATATCCCCCCTTATGTATTATACAGGGAGATCATATCCCCCCTTATGTATTATACAGGGAGATCATATCCCCCCTTATGTATTATACAGGGAGATCATATCCCCCCTTATGTATTATACAGGGAGATCATATCCCCCCTTATATATTATACATGAAGATCATATCCCCCCCTTATGTATTATACATGGAGATCATATCCCCCCCTTATGTATTATACATGGAGATCATATCCCCCCTTATGTATTATACATGGAGATCATATCCCCCCCTTATGTATTATACATGGAGATCATATCCCCCCTTATGTATTATACATGGAGATCATATCCCCCTTATGTATTATACATGGAGATCATATCCCCCCTTATGTATTATACATGGAGATCATATCCCCCCTTATGTATTATACATGGAGATCATATCCCCCCTTATGTATTATACATGGAGATCATATCCCCCCTTATGTATTATACATGGAGATCATATCCCCCTTATGTATTATACATGGAGATCATATCCCCCCTTATGTATTATACATGGAGATCATATCCCCCTTATGTATTATACATGGAGATCATATCCCCCTTATGTATTATACATGGTGATCATATCCCCCCCCTATGTATTATACATGGTGATCATATCCCCCCCCTTATGTATTATACATGGTGATCATATCCCCCCTTATGTATTATACATGGAGATCATATCCCCCCCTTATGAATTATACATGGAGATCATATCCCCCATATGTATTATACATGGAGATCATATCCCCCCTTATGTATTATACATGGAGATCATATCTCCCCTTATGTATTATACATGGAGATCATATCCCCCTTATGTATTATACATGGAGATCATATCCCCCCTTATGTATTATACATGGAGATTATATCCCCCCTTATGTATTATACATGGAGATTATATCCCCCCTTATGAATTGTACATGGAGATCATATCCCCCCTTATGTATTATACATGGAGATCATATCCCCCCTTATGTATTATACATGGAGATCATATCCCCCTTATGTATTATACATGGAGATCATATCCCCCTTATGTATTATACATGGAGATCATATCCCCCTTATGTATTATACATGGAGATCATATCCCCCCTTATGTATTATACATGGAGATCATATCCCCCCTTATGTATTATACATGGAGATCATATCCCCCCTTATGTATTATACATGGAGATCATATCCCCCCTTATGTATTATACATGGAGATCATATCCCCCCTTATGTATTATACATGGAGATCATATCCCCCTTATGTATTATACATGGAGATCATATCCCCCCTTATGAATTATACATGGAGATCATATCCCCCATATGTATTATACATGGAGATCATATCCCCCCTTATGTATTATACATGGAGATCATATCCCCCTTATGAATTGTACATGGAGATCATATCCCCCCCTTATGAATTATACATGGAGATCATATCCCCCATATGTATTATACATGGAGATCATATCCCCCCTTATGTATTATACATGGAGATCATATCTCCCCTTATGTATTATACATGGAGATCATATCCCCCTTATGTATTATACATGGAGATCATATCCCCCCTTATGTATTATACATGGAGATTATATCCCCCCTTATGTATTATACATGGAGATTATATCCCCCCTTATGAATTGTACATGGAGATCATATCCCCCCCTTATGTATTATACATGGAGATCATATCCCCCCCTTATGTATTATACATGGGGATCATATCCCCCATATGTATTATACATGGCGATCATACCCCCCCTTATGTATTATACATGGAGATCATATCCCCCTTATGTATTATACATGGAGATCATATCCCCCCTTATGTATTATACATGGAGATCATATCCCCCCCTTATGTATTATACATGGAGATCATATCCCCCCTTATGTATTATACATGGAGATCATATCCCCCCTTATGTATTATACATGGAGATCATATCCCCCCTTATGTATTATACATGGAGATCATATCCCCCCTTATGTATTATACATGGAGATCATATCCCCCCTTATGTATTATACATGGAGATCATATCCCCCCCTTATGTATTATACATGGAGATCATATCCCCCCTTATGTATTATACATGGAGATCATATCCCCCCTTAATCTCCTCTTCTCAGTAGAGAATACATTCAGTTCCTCTAATCTTTCCTCATAGCTGATCTCCTCCATACCTCGTATCAGTTTGGTTGCCCTTCTCTGTTCTTCCTCCAGTTCCCCAATGTTCTTTTTGTGAATTGGAGTCCAAAACTGAACTGCATATTCCAGATGAGGTATTACTAATGATTTATACCGGGGGGAGGGGGGGGTGATAACTCTCTCTCTCTCTCTCTCTGGAGTCTATACCTGTCCCAGACCCTTCTCCACCATTGAACCCCCCAGATATTTCTCCACCATTGACCCCCCCCAGTTGTACCCCCCTAGTATGTATGATGCATATTCTTAGCCCCCAAGTGCAGAACCTTACATTTATCACCATTAGCCCTCATTGGCCCCATAGTCCCCCAATTACACAGAGCATTGAGGTCGGCTTGTAAGTTGGAGACATCCTGTAAGGACGTTATTCCCCGGCACAGCTTGGTGTCATCTGCAAAGACTGGAATGGGATTTATAATCTCACACCCCATATTGTTTATATATTAATAAGTAAGGGGCCCAACACTGAACCTTGGGGAACCCCACTAATAACACTGAACCTTGGGGTACCCCACTAATAACACTGAACCTTGGGGTACCCCACTGATAACACTGAACCTTGGGGAACCCCACTGATAACACTGAACCTTGGGGAACCCCACTGATAACACTGAACCTTGGGGTACCCCACTAACAACACTGAACCCTGGGGTACCCCACTGACAACACTGAACCCTGGGGTACCCCACTGACAACACTGAACCCTGGGGTACCCCACTGACAACACTGAACCCTGGGGTACCCCACTGATAACACTGAACCTTGGGGAACCCCACTGACAACACTGAACCTTGGGGTACCCCACTAACAACACTGAACCTTGGGGTACCCCACTAATAACACTGAATCTTGGGGTACACCACTGACACCCCCAGACCATTCAGAGTATGAATCATTAACCACTACTTATTGAATACGATCTTTTAGCCAGTTTTCCATCCATTTACATTCAGATTTTTCCAGCCCATAGACTTTACCTTACACATTAGCCGTGTGTGGGGAACTGTGTCCAAGTATACCACGTCCACCGCCACCCCTCTGTCCAAGTATACCACGTCCCCCGCCACCCCTCTGTCCAAGTATACCACGTCCCCCGCCACCCCTCTGTCCAAGTATACCACGTCCACCGCCACCCCTCTGTCCAAGTATACCACGTCCACCGCCACCCCTCTGTGCAAGTATACCACGTCCACCGCCACCCCTCTGTCCAAGTATACCACGTCCACCCCTCTGTCCAAGTATACCACGTCCTCCGCCACCCCTCTGTCCAAGTATACCACGTCCACCGCCACCCCTCTGTCCAAGTATACCACGTCCACCGCCACCCCTCTGTCCAAGTATACCACGTCCACCGCCACCCCTCTGTCCAAGTATACCACTAAGATTATAATTTTTTTTTCTATGGTTGAACTGGACAGACTTTTGTGTTTTTTTTCAGCAAGACTAACTATGTAAATGATGGTGGTCTTCAGGATCAGTCCAGTCTTCATCTTGGTTGTTCTCCCCCCCATCCTCACTCTCTGACCTCTGGTGGGGCTCAGCCCCGCTGTTCTTCATGACTAAATCATGGACTAAATAAGGAAGTGCAGTACTTCTTGTGTTGGGAAGATGGCGATGAGTGATAGAGGGGGTGGGGACCCTCGTCCTATAATCCCCTCATCACTGTCCCTCCTATAAAAGACAGTTCTGGTTGTTTCCTCACTCTCTGACTAAGGTCCATGAATAAAGAAATGACCTGGTAGGAGATCAGAGGAGCCATTTCCTAGTTCCCTTGAGGGTGGAATTGTAAGCTCCTCAGAGACAAAGCTGCCTCATGTGGGCGGAGTCCTGGTTTGGGGGAACCAATCAGCTCCTGTCTAGTAATCCTCTTTGTCTTTGTATTTTAGTCCATGGCCGGGAGATGAGGAAAACCTCCGAGGATTGTCTCACTTTGTCCCCAGACTGGAAAGTAGAAGATGAGGACATCACACAGTATAGTCCAGGAGAAAACCCGGCTCCCTCCAATGTCCATCCGGCACCACCCAGTGTAGATGGACCATCGGATTCCTCGTATCCTGAGGAACCTCAGACTGTGCGGGACCGGGCTGGCCTTCCAACAGGGAAGAGCTTCTCCTGTACTGAGTGCGGGAAATGTTTCTCTTCTAAATTCAGCCTTAATAGGCATAAAAGATCTCACACGGGGGAAAAACTGTGTTTCTGTTTTGAGTGTGGGAAATGTTTTGTACAAAAATTTGAACTTGTCAGACATCAGAGATCCCACACGGGGGAAAAATCATATGCCTGTCTTGAGTGTGGGAAATGTTTTTCAAATAATGGCAGTCTTAATAGGCATAAAAGATTTCACACAGGGGAGAAACCGTATTCCTGTCCTGAGTGTGGGAAATGTTTTTTAGATAAGGGCAGTCTTAATAGGCATAAAAGATCTCATACAGGGGAGAAACCGTATTCCTGTCCTTGGTGTGGGAAATGTTTTGTACAAAAATTTAAACTTGTCAGACATCAAAGATCTCACACAGGAGAAAAACCGTATTCCTGTCTTCAGTGCGGGAAATGTTTTTCAGAGAAGTCCAATCTTTACACACATCAGAGACTGTATACAGGTGAAAAGCCATATTGCTGTTCTGAGTGTGGAAAATGTTTTTCAAAGAAGTGCAATCTTTCTGCGCATCAGAGATCTCACACTGGGGAGAAGCCATATTCCTGTCCTGAGTGTGGGAAATGTTTTTCACAGAAGTCCCATCTTTACAAACATCAGAGATCTCACATGGGGAAAAGCCACTTTCCTGTCCTGAGGGAAATGTTCCTCACTGAAGTCCTGTCTTCCTGTACATCAGGGGTCCCACACAACCCTGGAGGTGAATTAGTGCCTTGAGTGTGGGAAATGTCTTCTAGATGAATGTTGCTGGACATCCCAGCTCTCATGTGGGGAAGAAGCACACCCTGATATACACCTCAGATATACTCCATGGCTGATCTTCATCATGGAAGAAACTGTTCATAAGGAGATCAGAGGTCACCAAAGACATGAAGTGTGAAATGCTCTGTAATGATGGAGAACATTCCCCCGGCTCAGCAAATCTCCTAATGACATCAGTGTTTTAGCCCCATTCACAGAGAAGGAATGGACAGGAGATAACCTCTCAGAATTCTGTCCCACGGTGATTGTTGTCCAGGAATTGTCCATTGATGGACTTTGTGATAGATTTCATGGCCTTGTACACCTGCTGGGAGGGTTTTATGATTTATATACTGATTGTGAATAAAACATTTTAAGCTCTTTATTGATGTGTTTTTCTGGAGTTCCTCTTTATAAAGTCCCATGAGTCCCATTGTGTCTGTATGAGAGATTTCATCTAGGGTAAGGACTGACCTACACCCCATCCATGCACACTTACCTCTCCGGGTCTGCTAAGGAATGGACTAGAGACCATAGATGGTATCCATAAATACCACACAGAATAGAAATTCCACATCTAAAAACAAAGGTTCTAGACCAAACCATGACAATACCTACTCTGGATCCCCATCATACCATTCTCCTCACACCCAATACCAACCTTCCCCAAATAATGAACGAAGGGGACCACAATCCTATTCCAACCATCATAGGAGAGGCCCACCTAATAGACCTCAGTATCAAGCCCATAGGGCCCCTCCTTCCACTCCTAGGGAGGACTCAGTATAATTACAACTCTAATACACAACAGCATTTTATAGGGGAAGGAAGGGTCCGAAAAAGGAGCGACACTACAGGGGAAAGAGGGGGCAGATGCTGTAACAGACACAACAACAAAAAGGAGACTCTAATAGACAAGGACATTATTAATTTGAGTGAGAATGAAGTTACCAAGGAGGAATTACACTTATTGGACAAAGGTGTAAAATATCCCCAGCCAAGAAACGTCACAAATTACAACTGACATTGATATACGGGAGTTTACCAGACAATTATCTCTCAAAAGGCATTTTGCCGAGAATCCGATTCCTACCGAAGTTTCCTCCAGTCACTTTGTACATTGAAATCTCTGCAAGGCATCCACCTACAACCCCCCCACCACAATATCCACCTACAACCCCCCACCACAATATCCACCTACAACCCCCCACCACAATATCCTCCTACAACCCCCCCACCACAATATCCTCCTACAACCCCCCCACCACAATATCCAACTACAACCCCCCACCACAATATCCACCTACAACCCCCCCACCACAATATCCACCTACAACCCCCCCACCACAATATCCACCTACAACCCCCCCACCACAATATCCACCTACAACCCCCCCACCACAATATCCACCTACAACCCCCCCACCACAATATCCACCTACAACCCCCCCCACCACAATATCCACCTACAACCCCCCCCACCACAATATCCACCTACAACCCCCCACCACAATATCCACCTACAACCCCCCCACCACAATATCCACCTACAACCCCCCCACCACAATCACTCTTTTATCAATCTCTTTAAAGAGAAAGTCCTGAAAGATTTGGTAAATATACGCATTAAGCAGCCGCATGGTGGTGCCGGCATCAACAAAGCCATGAAGTCCCTCCTCCAGAAGAAGGATTTGGTCATTAGACCGGCTGATAAGGGTGGAGGGGGGGTGATCCTTAATAAAAGTGACTACATTCCAGAAGGTTACAATATTTTAAATGATACAACTACCTACTCTCTCCTCCCAGAAGACCCTCTCCCAGCTTTTAACCCCTTGCCCTCCTGAGGATTTACCCCCCTTCCTGACCACGCCTCTTTTTGCTTCTTGGCGCTGCACTAATTCAACTGATAATTGCGCGGTCATGCAATGCTGCACCCAAGCAAAATTTACGTCCTTTTTTTCACACAAATAGAGCTTTCTTTCGGTGGTATTTGATCACCTGTGCGCTTTTATTTTTTACGCTATAAACAAAAAAAGCCAAACATTTTAAAGAAAAACAATATTTTTTACTTTCAGCTATAAAAAATATATAGTAAACTCGAAGTTGGTTATAAATTTAGGCCAAAATGTATTCTGCTCCATGTTTTTGGTAAAAAAAATCCCAATAAGTGTATATTGATTGCTTTGTGTGGAAGTTATAGCGTCTACAAACTATGGGAGAGATAATGGAATTTACACCATTTTTTTGCCATACAGCGCTGCGCTAGTTTAACAGACAATTGCGCGGTCATGCAATACGGTACATAAATGAAATTTACATCCTTTTTTTCCCCACAAATTGAGCTTTCTTTTGGTGGTATTTGATTGCCTGTGCAATTTTTATTTTTTGCGCTATAAAAAAAGGCTGACAATTTTAAGGAAAAAAAACAATATTTTGGACTTTTTGCTATAAAACATGTCCAGTAAAAAAGAATTTAAAAATCAAATTTAGTCATAAATTTCTGCCAAAATGCATTCTGCGACATGTCTTTGCTAAAAAAAACCCCAATACGTGTAAATTAATTGATTTACGTTAAAGTTATAGCGTTTACAAATGGCGGGAAAGATACTGGGATTTTTGTTTTTTTTTATACTAATAATGGCGGCGATCAGCGACTTATGGCGGGACTGCGGCGGACATTCTGACATTGGGGGGTACTGACATGGGGTCACTGACATCCCCAGTGACACCAATACAGTGATCAGTGCAAAAAAAAAAAACACTGACACTGTACTAATGGCACTGGGCAGAAAGGGGTTAAGTTTATTATTCAGGGAAAGGGTTAACTGTGTGAGGGGAGTGTTTTACTAGGGGGCGGGGTGTGTACTGCAGGGGACACCGCTGATCGGGAGAGAGAAACTCTTCTGTCCCGATCAGCATGTCCTGGAGCTGTCAGGGAACTGACAGAAAGCACAGCTACTGCAGCCCTGCTCTCTGTCAGCGATGATCGCCAGGACATAGCTGGTAACGACCGGCTGTGACCCGACGACTGACATCCACGGCTGTGATCGGCGGGACAGGTAGGGCGGTGGCACGCCTCGCGCGCGCCCCCTACCTGTTTACAAAACACACGTTTTAAAACGTGCTTTTGCCCAGTCGTGCCGCCCTGCCGCCATATTTATACAGTGGCTGGGCGGCATGTGGTTAAACGTACTTTGAAACAGATTATCAAAACTGGTTTTGACAATAAGATTTTAAATAAAAAAGAAAAAGCCTTTTTATGTCCAGTAGCCCCTAAACTACCCGTGTTTTATCTACTACCTAAAATTCACAAGGACCCTATTACAGCACCAGGTAGACGATAGTTAGTGGTATAGGGCCGCTGCGTTGTAAAGTAGGAGAGTATATTGATTATTACCTACAGACACTAGTTACACAGACACCATCATATCTCCGAGACACAGACACTAGTTACACAGACACCATCATATCTCCGAGACACAGACACTAGTTACACAGACACCATCATATCTCCGAGACACAGACACTAGTTACACAGACACCATCATATCTCCGAGACACAGACACTAGTTACACAGACACCATCATATCTCCGAGACACAGACACTAGTTACACAGACACCATCATATCTCTGAGACACAGACACTAGTTACACAGACACCATCATATCTCCGAGACACAGACACTAGTTACACAGACACCATCATATCTCCGAGACACAGACACTAGTTACACAGACACCATCATATCTCCGAGACACAGACACTAGTTACACAGACACCATCATATCTCTGAGACACAGACACTAGTTACACAGACACCATCATATCTCTGAGACACAGACACTAGTTACACAGACACCATCATATCTCCGAGACACAGACACTAGTTACACAGACCCCATCATACCTCCGAGACACAAAACAAGTCCTTAATGTAGGGAGAGATGTCACTCTATCACCAGACACATTTTCTGTCACTTCTGATGTGACATCTCTATATTCTAACATCAGTCATAAGGACGGCATGGAAGCAGACGATTTCTTTCTTTCACACTGCAGCACCTTACACTTAGCGCAAAGAGAATTCATTATAAACCTTTTAGAGTTTGCAATGCAAAAGAATTATTTTTGGTTCAATATGGAATATTATCTACAGATTAAAGGCGTGGCCATGGGGGCCACATTTGCCCCTAGCTTGGCTAATCTGTTTATGGCTTCCTGGGAGGAAGACCTAATTTATGCTCGTGATTGGCCGGAACCTTTACTATACAAAAGGTATATAGATGACATCAATAATAATAATATCCTGAACATTAATCTAACATATTCCTACAGCAAATCAGAAATGGACTTTTTAGGCCTTACTATAATGAACATAAATGGTAATGACACGATGAAATAATTTTTTTAAAAAAACAGAACGGAATAGTTATATTCCTACGGATAGTTGCCACCATCCGACGTGGTTACAAAATATTCCCAAGGGCCAGAACACAAGAATTCGTAGAAATTGCACAAATATTGATGATTACCATTCTCAGGCTAAAGTCCTTAAAGACAGATTTGTAGAAACAGGTTACAGTGTAAATACGCTGGATAATACTCTCAAAACTGTGGCTGGTCCTGATAGGGACCAAATGCTGATTGACACAATGAAAACACCAACTTCACGGGTCTGTCCTTTCATAACAACCTATTCCATACAATATAGAACTATAAGCAGGATTATTAACCACTTTAAGACCAGCCACTGCAATAAAACGTTTGCAGGGCGGCACGGCTGCGCAAAACCACGTTTTAAAATGTGCTATTGCAAAACAGGTAGGGGGCGCGCACGAGGCGCGCCACCGCCCTACCTGTGTCACCAATCGCGGCTGCGGATGTCAGTCGCCGGGTCACGGTCAGTCATTACCGGCCATTTCCCATCGATCAGCGGCAAACACTGACCGAGAGCAGGGCTGCATTGTTTACACACAGCTCTACTCTTTGTCAGTTCCCTGTCAGCTCCTGATATGCTGATTGGAAGAGAAGAGTTTATCTGTCCGGATCAGCGTGTCTCACTGCAGCACACAAACCCTGCCCCCTAGTAAAACACTCCCTTCACACAGTTAACCCTGTCATTGAATAAAAATGTTAACCCCTTCCTCCCCAGTGCCATTAGTACAGTGTCAGTATTTTTTTTTTGCATTGATCACTGTATTGGTGTCACTGGGGATGTCAGTTACGCCAAGTCAGTTCGCCCCCAGTGTAAGAATGTCTGCCGCAGTCCCGCAGTCCTGCCTCCCGAAGTCGCTGATCGCCGCCATTATTAGTATAAATAAAAATTAAAAATAACAGTATCTTTCCCGCCATTTGTAAATGCTGTAACTTTCACATAAACCAATTAATATACACGCATTGTTTTTTTTTTTTAGCAAAGACATGTCGCAGAATGCATTTTTGCCAAAATTTATGATGAAATTTTATTTTTAAATTTTTTTTACTGGACATGTTTTATAGCAAACAGTCCAAAATATTGTTTTTTTTCTTCTCAAAATTGTCAGCCTTTTTTTTATAGCACAATAAATAAAAAACACACACGCGATCAAATACCACCGAAAGAAAGCTCAATTTGTGGGGAAAAAATGATGTAAATTTAATTTGGGTGCAGTGTGGCATGACTGCGCAATTGTCAGTTAAAATAACGCAGCGCCGTAACACAAACCTCTTCTGTAACCGCTTCCTGACCACCCTACAGCAGAAATACTGCTACAGGGCGGCATGGGTGCGCAAAATCACATATATATACATGATTTGCGCTCCCATGGTTTTCACACCCCTCCCAGATAGCATCAGATTGCCTGTCAGTACACCAGTCATCACATTTAACCCCTTGATTGCCAGGAGCATGCTCATCCACAATAAACCTCCATTGCTAGTATAGTGTCTGAACGGGTCAATATCTTTGATCAGGTCAGCACTATACCAGCGTTCACATTAGTATAGTGTCCCCAAAAATCCAGCGTTAGCGGGATCAGCCCCGGAACCTGCCAACACCTGCGTTTAGCCCCTACGCTTACCCCCCCCCTTCTCCCCCAGCAAGTGCAGTGTCAGTAGATCACTGTCACTTGATACATTGCACACAAAACCGCAGTGTTCGCAGAATCAGGCCTGATCTCTGTTAGCACTTGCCGGTAAATTTTGATGACTCTCATATGCAGCAGAGTGCCAGTACTAGTGCCACGCTACCTTTTGGTGAACTGGAGAGCACCAGCGGTCTAGTACATCCTGGTCTTTCACATACCTCCTTGATTTTTGGAGCTGTTTTTCACGAAATATCTGTATGCATTGATTGTGGATCAAAGCAATTTATATTCACAACCCAAATTCAAACCTTGCCAGACCATTCGCATGGAAACTCATTACGGTTTTCAAATTTACATTTTTTTTGGGCCTAACCCTCCACATGGGCATTACTAAAAGAAATGAATTGCGGTTGTATTGGTCCGCAGACCCGATTCATCATATGTTGTGTTCCCTGCTGCCATGGCCAGGCATAGATATGAGAGTATAATGTGTTTTATGCATTTCAGCGACAATACACTCTGTCATCCTCGGGGTGACCCTGAATTTGACCGGCTCCACAAAATTCAGCCCCTCGCAAATCACCTTAACCAAAAATTTGCAGATGTCTATATTCCCCAGCAAAACATCTGCGTTGATGAGTCCCTCATTAATTTTTCTGGCCGCCTTGCATTCAAACAATTTCTCCCCAGCAAGCGTGCCAGATATGGGGTCAAGATGTAGAAGACCTGTGAGAGGACAACAGGCTATACTTATAAGTTTCGGATTTACGAGGGAAAAGATAGTCACGTGGAGCCCCCCAGATGCCCAGACTACATGGGGAGCAGTGGCAAGATAGTTTTGGACTCGGTGTCATCCTTTTTACATATGGGGTACCACTTATACATGGACAATTTTTATTCAAGCGTGCCACTATTTAGACATTTGTTCAATCTTGGAACTGGCTCATGTGGCACCGTGTGACCTAATGTGTGCCCACCATTAGAAGTGGGTGGATGCAGGGCGGTATATTCTAATGGTGGGCATACCACACACTTTTACTGGTAGAGATTTCTTCTCTTTTTTCATTCAGTCCACAGGCTGCATACAAAAAAAAAGAACATAGTACAACCCAACAAGGACCAGCGATGTACTAGTACATCACTGGACTTTGAATGGTTATACCAGGATGATGCCTTCAGCTGCAGGCATCATCCTGGTATAGTTTTTTTCAGCCAGCAATCGGCTTTCATGTAAGTGCAATCCTAGTTGATAATTAGCAGCAGGATTGCTTTTACAGGGAGGTGATGCCCCCCCTCTCCCGCTGCCTTCCACGGCCTTCTCGGGCAGTCCCGTGCCATCGGGGGAACCTGAGAATGCAGCCAGTGTTTCTGCCAGCTGACCATAGAGCTGATTGGAGACCAGAATGGTGCCAATCATCTCTATAGTCTAAGAATTCGGAAGCTACGAGCATTTCATCACTTCAGTTTCTCAGGATATAAACAGCGCCATTTGTAAATTGGGAAAGCATCTGATCACCGATTTTGGTTTGATTAGATAATGTAAGGGCAGGGGAGAGATCCAGAGTCTGATAGACCCCAGATTTCTCAAAAAAGAATATATGACAATGCCCATTGAAGTTATAGGGGATATTTTCATTCCCTTTTATAGCATTAGAAGTGATCAAAGCAAAAAAAAATGAAAGGTACAAATGTAAAAATAATAAAAAAAGAATCAAAATAACAAAAAAATAAAAATTGTCCCTCCCATGCGCGCACACCTGTGTGCACAAGCCTTGACCCTGTGCCAGTATGTAAACAGCGGTTGCACCATGCATGTGAGGTATTGCCGTGAACGTCAGATCAAGGGCAGTAATTTTAACACTAGACCTCCTCTGTAAATCTAAAATGGTGGCTTTTAAAGGCTTTTAAAACATTGCCTATAGATATAAAATATGTTTGCAGTTTGTTGCCATTGCACGGGTAATGCGCAGTTTTGAAGCATGTCATGTTTGGTATCTATTTACTCGGCATATCATTATCTTTTATATTTTATAAATAATTGGCCAATATATTGTGTTTTTGTGCATTAAATTGAAAAAAAAGTGTATGTTCTTAAAAAAATTTGCTTTTGAAAAATCGCTGTGCAAGTACTATGTGCTATAAAAAATTGTACCCACCATTTTATTCACTAGGGTGTCTGCTTTAAAAAAATATATAATGTTTTGTGGTTTAAATTAATTTTATAGCAAAAAATACTGATTTTTTTCATGTGAACAAACTGTCAGAAAAGGCTTGATCTTCAGGTGGTTAGAAGAGTGAATGATGTGTGGCATAAACTTCTAATGCTGGGCATAGAATGCCCCCGACCCCCAAAATGACCCCTTTTTGAAAAGTAGACACCCCAAACTATTTGCTGAGAGGCATGTTGAATCAATAGAAGAATTAATTTTTTTACCACAAGTTTTTGGAAAATGACAAAAAATATATTTTTTTTTTTTACACAAAATTGTCACTTAAATGATTTATTGCTCACACATGCCATGGTTATATGTGGAATTACTCCCCAAAATACATTCTGCTACTTCTCCCTAGTTTGGGGGTACCACATGTGAGAGACGTTTTGGCAGTCTAGCCAAGTACAGGACCCCAAAATCCAATAAGCACCTTCAGGCTTTTAAAGGGCTTTATTTCCTCATTACACTTCCTGACTACCTATCACAGTTTCGGAGGTCATGAAATGCCAAGGTAGCACCTAACCCCCCCAAATGACCCTTTTTTGGAAAGTAGATATCCCAAGGAATTTGATAAAAGCACGGTAAGTATTTTGCAGATCTCATTTGTTCCCACAAGTTTTTGGTAAATGAAGAAAAAAAAACAAAAACATTTTTTCTATTCTTTTTTATATTTCAAAACCTTGTGAGAAAAAATGAGATCTGCAAAATACTCACCATGCCTCTTTTTAAATTCCTTGGGGTGTCTATTTTCCAGAAAGGGGTCATTTGGGGGGGTTGGTGCTATCCTGTCATTTCAGGGCCTTCGAAACTGTGATAGGCAGTGAGGAAGTGAAATGAGGAAGTTACACACCTTCAAGCTTTCAAAGTGGTTATTGGATTTCAGGCTCCTGTATGTGGCTAGGCTCCCAAAAAGTCTCACACATGTGGTACCCCCATACTCGGTAGAAGTAGCAGAATGTATTTTGGGGTGTAATTCCACATATACCCATGGCTTGTGCGAGAAATAAATAATTTAAATGACAACTTTGTGTAAAAAAAAAAAGTTTTTGTCATTTTCCAGAAACTTGTTGAAAAAATAAATCTTCCATGGACTCAATATGCCTATCAGCAGATAGCTAAGGGTGTCTATTTTCCAAAAAGGGGTCATTTGAGGGTGTTTGTACTCCTCTGGTATTTTAGCACCTCAGGAAATGTGATGGGGAGTCAGAAAGTAAAAGCTGTGTAAATTCCATTATCTATCCCATAGTTTGTAGACGCTATAACTTTCACACAAAGCAATCAATATACACTTATTGGGATTTTTTTTAATCAAAAACATGTAGCAGAATACATTTTGGCCTAAATTTATGACAAAAATTTAGTTTTTTTGGATATTTTTTATGACTGAAATGAGAAAATATTGTGTTCTTCAAAAAGTTTTTTTTCTTCAAAGGTTTTTCTGGTTATAGCGCCAAAAATAAAAAGTGCACAGGTGATCAAATACCACCAAAAGAAAGCTCTATTTGTGTGAAACAAATGACATACATTTCATTTATGTACCGCATTGCATGACCGCGCAATTGTCCGTTAAACTAGCGCAGCGCTGTAAAGCAAAAAAAGGCATAAATTGCAGTATCTATACCATAGTTTGTAGACGCTATAACTTCACACAAAGCAATCAATATACACTTATTGGGATTTTTTTTCCAAAAACATGGAGCAGAATACATTTTGGCCTAAATTTATAACTAACTTTGAGTTTACTATATATTTTTTATAGTTGAAAGTAAAAAATATAATTTTTCTTCAAAATTTTTGGTCTTTTTTTGTTTATAACTTGAAAAATAAAAAGCGCACAGGTGATCAAATACCACCGAAAGAAAGCTCTATTTGTGTGAAAAAAAGGACATAAGTTTCATTTGGGTGCAGCATTGCATGACCGTGCAATTATCAGTTGAATTAGTGCAGTGCTGAGTATTAAAAAGAGGCGTGGTCATTAAGGGGGGTAAATCCTCAGGAGGGCAAGCAGCTAGACTCCATCCTGGTATTCTGCTGCAGAGACTGGAAGGTGACGGACTGATTGGGGGACCTTGTTGTCTACCAGTAGAGTGTGAATGACTTGTATTCCCAGATAATAATATATAATATAATCCCACGTTTACACACTATATATATATATATTTATATCTGGTGGTATATCATTGTTAGTGACTATATAGTATATTGTTGGGAATTATAATGATTTATATGGTATGTTTCCCCTGACATATATGACACCTCAGCTTCCATTCCTCCCTTGGTATATATATATATTTATATCTGGTGGTATATCATTGTTGATGACTATATAGTATATTGTTGGGAATTATAATGATTTATATGGTATGTTTCCCCTGACATATATGACACCTCAGCTTCCATTCTTCCCTTGGTATATATATATATTTATATCTGGTGGTATATCATTGTTGATGACTATATAGTATATTGTTGGGAATTATAATGATTTATATGGTATGTTTCCCCTGACATATATGACACCTCAGCTTCCATTCTTCCCTTGGTATATATATATATTTATATCTGGTGGTATATCATTGTTGATGACTATATAGTATATTGTTGGGAATTATAATGATTTCTATGGTATGTTTCCCTGACATATATGACACCTCAGCTTCCATTCTTCCTTGGTATATATATATATATTTATATCTGGTGGTATATCATTGTTGATGACTATATAGTATATTGTTGGGAATTATAATGATTTATATGGTATGTTTCCCCTGACATATATGACACCTCAGCTTCCATTCTTCCCTTGGTATATATATATATTTATATCTGGTGGTATATCATTGTTAGTGACTATATAGTATATTGTTGGGAATTATAATGATTTCTATGGTATGTTTCCCTGACATATATGACACCTCAGCTTCCATTCTTCCCTTGGTATATATATATATTTATATCTGGTGGTATATCATTGTTGATGACTATATAGTATATTGTTGGGAATTATAATGATTTATATGGTATGTTTCCCCTGACATATATGACACCTCAGCTTCCATTCTTCCCTTGGTATATATATATATTTATATCTGGTGGTATATCATTGTTGATGACTATATAGTATATTGTTGGGAATTATAATGATTTATATGGTATGTTTCCCCTGACATATATGACACCTCAGCTTCCATTCTTCCCTTGGTATATGCCTGGATTTAGGACACTCAATTGTTGTCCCTTTTCTTATATCGCCTTGTATTGATCCAACAACTGATCACTACTTACTGACCTATCCGGACCCCACTACTATCTAATATTTACTGTTTATTAGCTGACACTTGTATATGTCACTCCAGCTTGTATCCTTCAATATACCTAAGGAAAAATGGCGTCCACTTAGCCACGCGTGTGCACTAAGTTACGTCTTCTCAAAGATGGCGCATGTATAATGCGCATGCACAGTCGTCTATATAAACTGACGGCGCGCGGGTTGGCGTTATTGGTGTTCCTCTCAGATGACCTGCAGGTGCACAAAACGCGTAAGGAGGAGCCAATAACGCCATGATGTCACACCGCTGGAGCAACGTGGAGCTCCGGCGGCCATCTTTAACTCTGGCCGGTTAGTCCATGCGGTTTTGCTTACTCACCCTATGTGTTTTTATCTGGATACCTATTATTATCTCAATAAATATTCATACTACTACACTGTGGGATGTGTTTGCCTTGACTCCCCTGGGGAGTATTTATTTACAGACATCCACTGCCCAGTTCCCAGAGAGGGAGCCTCTATTACACCCAGTGAGCTGCACCCATCCATCCCTTAAGGGGAACTCCGGAAAACCCAGATTCATCATCTTAAAGTCCCAGGACCCATCCCCCATAAGAGGGAGTTTAATCTATTCCTGCCCTGAGATGACCATTAGATGACAGCAGGATTTATTACAAAACGCACATTATTTTACGCGTTCCGGTGAGTGCGCATTTCTTCCATACTGATTGCACAGCACCGTTTCCAGGACTGTACAGGATATATGAGCACTTAGTCACTTTATGAACTTTTATATGTCTGGTGTTATTTATATCACATGACTTTATTTTTCAGAATCAATTTGTGAATATTTATGTCACTTTTATGTACCTTTTTGACCTTTTACAATAATTTTCATGCTGCACACTATTATTTACATTGCTGATTGTAAGGTGTTACTTGGTTACCTTGTGCATAGCGGCTGATATCCATTTTTGTGCGCTCACATATACCTACCATACATACTGTATCCCCAGATGGTGGGGACTGGACCTCCTGAAAGATGGATAGGGAAACCTGAAGATTGTCCTGGGCAGGAAGGGGGTAAAAGTGCCCGGAATTGAAGGGGTTAAAGGGCAAATATGACAAGAAAACATTCAAAATGCTGAACACAGCACAAGGGATCACACCATGAGACATTTCTCAGGGCTGCAGTTCCTCTGAGCTCCACAAGGTGGTGATCTTGCTTATACCCAAACAGGAAGTCTCTATGGAAATGATGTCAGCTACAGAAAGGAAGTGATGTCAGGTACAGACAGGAAATTATGTCAGGTACAGATAGAACGTTCCATGTGGCACAAAGAAGAGGAGACATTGGGGGAAGTGGCAGCAGAGGAGGTAATAAGGTGTTATTTCCTATTTACACCCAGTAACCCCCCGTCATGTCCGTCCTCTTCCTCCATCGTCATGTCAATCTCTTCCTCCATAGTCATGTCCGTCTTCTTCCTCCATAGTCACGTCCAACCTCTTCCTCCATGGTCATGTCCGTCCTCTTCCTCCATAATCATGTCCGTCCTCTTTCTCCATAGTCACGTCTGTCCTATTCCTCCTGTAGCAGGAGATATTAATCCTGTCTCATGGCTGTGATCTGCTGACTGGCCTCTCCTGTGTAACCTGACACTTGCCCTGACACAGACAAAGCAGTGAGGGATTTCAGCCCCCCCCTTTCTCCTCTCAGACTGTAAGAGAGAGAGAGCCAATTATGAGAGCCATTAAAGGAGCCAATGACAAGGACTCTTTCAAGCAGGAAGTGCAGCTGCAAAGCATTGTGGACGATGGAGTTTTGAACAGAAACGGCCTTATAGGCTAATATGGAGATAGAATTAAAAAAGAACCACGAAAGCCATCATGCTTAGGGAGAGCAGAGTGAAGGGGCCATCTTGGGGTTTCTCCTGAGGGAGAGGGAGATTGCATGTGGCAGGAGAGAGATTGGACCTGGCAAAGAAGTGCTGATGGGCAGTGCACTGGATGCTTGGTGATCTGGATCAGACAAAGGAACATCCAAACTGAGAGAAGTGGTCTACAGTACAGTGCCTACACTGACAGTGTGAAGTGCTCATCGTGAGGTGACCAGAGGAACCTGTCATTTCCAGGACGATCGTTTGGGCCTTTGTCACAGGATCTGGTGAGAGGGATTTCTCCCACTGTCAGATGACAGGAACATTGCACACATACAGAGACATCATACCTTGCTCATATTCACCAGGCACTGGGTTGTGTAGATGGCCCTGCTGAACAGACACCGTGTTCACTTTGCTATACAAATACTGCCACAGGATTACAATTACACTTTAAGTGTTTAAGGAGTTTAAGTGCACCAACGAAAGTGGCTAGCTGAAGATCCCAACATTCATCCAGTTACAAAGAGACTAAAGTTACTGGTGCCATACGTGTACGTGCACGCGCATGCGTAGTCAGGCCTCTATATTGCATGGTGTGTGAGGGAATAGCTTTACCTTGAAAGTAGCTATTAAGCATCATTTGGGTACAGTGTTTTCCTATTGGGGTCATGGTGTCGGGGGGTTAGAAGGGAGAAGTCTGACACAACAGAGAGTCATTCTTCTGCTCTCCTCCTGCTTGGACATCATGGGGCCAACAAAATGAAGAGGAGTTAAATCCACTTTGAGGTTGCCATTTAAGTGTTTGCCTCTGCTCTTGGGGTTATTCATGGTTGGAATCCCCTGAAAGCAGCCCGAGTGTAAAAGTGAGTTATATTGCTTTCCGTCACAGTATTTGTTGTTCTCTTGATTCTCCTAACATATACTGGTTGTTAATGTTTATTACTTCCCATAGAGGTCTACAGTAAAGCTGATCTCTGTGTTTTATTATAAAGTGTGTGCTTTTCATTGGTCCTTGCACTTACACTATTGCCAGGTGTGCCAGTTGGGGCTGAGACAGTTCTTGGGGTTGAGAGGTAGAGTGGCGGAGTGAACAAACTTAAGCAGCCCCTTCGGGGGTATCGCTACATGTGGGGGCTCGTCCGGGATACTTGCTGCTCAAATACCCAACAACCACTCAAACAGTGCCCTATACCAACTCCTAAGATGGACGTCGCAGCTGCGACCAAGTGGTGCAGCAGGGAAAATGCTTGCCCAGAACGGAGTGTAGTGGTCGAGTTCCCCAGAGAAATGGGGACCGAAGAACAGATTACCAAGATAGTGAATGCACTACCCACAGAGGGAAAGAAAACGTGGGTGATAGATGTGATACCCGCCTCAGACACCACCCTGGCATATGCCCTGCTAGAGTGGAAGAAGGGGATCCCTGACAGTTTCCAAGGAGCCAATATCCAAATAGAGGATGGGACAAGGCTCCAGTTACTTCAGTTGAACACCCCCGGGCCTAGTTGTGCAAAACCTGAGAGGGAAGAACCCCTGTCCCAGACACCTCTAGCCACCATAGGCCCGGAATTTCTCACTGCATTGGGGGACTTCATGTTAAAATGCCGCAAAGACCCCTCTCCATACACAGGGATGTATCGGGAGCTCCGATTCTTCTCGGGTAGGCAACCAATACCTACTGGGGAGGATGGCTTTGAAGAGTGGCTAGACCAAGCCATGCAAGCACTAAGTGAATGGGACATTCCTGAGGCTCACAAGAAACAGAGGATTACGGAGAGCCTAAGGGGCCCTGCATTGGAGGCCATTCGCAACCTAAAACTTAGCAAACAGGATTGCACTGCTCAGGGCTATCTAGATATTTTACAAGATGTATTTGGGCGCACTGAAAAGGCTTCAGACCTCATCTATCAGCTAGAGCATACCTACCAAAATGAAGGGGAGAAACTCTCCAGTTACATGGGACGTCTAGACAAGATAATACACCAAATTCTGCTAAAAAGGGGAATAGGCCCTGAAAGAGTAGATGAGGTTCGGGCGCAACAAGTCCTACGGGGAGCCAGGCCCCTAGACCCTATTGCCATTCTATTACGAACTCGGCGAGATGGTGGCCTCCTGAACTATCCAGACTTGATCCGGACTGTGAGAGAGGAGGAAGCCATGTTGGATGACAAAGAGAGACAGTCAGACTCTGTTGTAGGGGTCCGGGTAGTCAATGTGGGAGGTGACACCCCTGAAGTTGAACTCCTTAAGACTCAGGTGTCCCAATTAATGGAGATGGTGACCTTACTAATGGCGGGACCGTCGGGTTTAGCAAGAGAGACGAGAGCAGTTTCTGAAAACCTGTCAGGAGTTGCCCCAACGCAAGCAACTAGTCCCACCATTCAAATGACCTGCTTTAATTGTGGAGGGACCGGACATGTCAGGAGAGTCTGTCCGAGCCCCAGGAAGCCTGAAGCTAAGCGCCAAAAAAACGGCGGAAAACTTCAGAGGGCCCTGGTGAAGGAGCAACCCAGGGACCCCACCACCGCAGCTAGCTCCACTCAACCAAGTAAAAGGGGGGCGAGGAGAAAATCTGGTCCTATCCAGAAGGACCCCACCATCCCTTACAAACAGCCTAGGGAAGATGCCACTTCACCTCAGGGAGTCAGTGCACACCTCAAACCTGGGAGTCAACCACGGCTTAGGCCGAGCCAAAACTCCCCCAGGAGGAGAGTAAGGATAAGAACTGCAGAACAGAAGAAGACGACTACCTGTTCACCACTCCCTGAGAATTTAGTGGGACCCTCCCCTGTCGTCCCGATTCAGGTAGAAGGGATTTATACCAGGGCTCTTCTGGACACCGGAGCCCAAGTAACCCTTCTGTACCGAGACTTCTATGACAAGCATCTGAAGCATTTGCCCTTGCAGAAGCTGGAAGATCTGGAAATATGGGGCATAGGAACCCAGAAGTTTCCCTATGATGGTTACCTATCGGTCAGACTAACTTTTGATCCTTCCATGACAGGGAAGGCTGAGACTTTCGAAGCCTTAGCCATCATCTGTCCCCGGCCGCCTGGGGCCAATAGGAGTCCCCTAATCATAGGGACCAACACCTATCTTGTCAGAAGGCTGTTGGCGCCATTGGTCGAAGAGCCCAATGATCAACCCACTTCTGTACATCCCATGCTGAGGCAAGCATATCAGCGCCTGGTACAAGAAAGGAGAACCCCAGCGGAAAGAATAGGGAAGATATGGCGCCTGGATCAATATGAGAAGGTGCTACAACCCGGAGAGGTGGCGTGTTTACAGGCATCAGTCAAATTGACCTGGAAGCAGCCAGGCCCCTTCATTGTCCTTGAGGCTGGTGGCTGTGAAGAGAACACAGGAGTGGAGATCCTCCCGGAGGTAGTGTCAACAAAAGCGCTACGGAGGAGCCACGGAAAAGTTTCGGTCAGTGTTCATAACCCAACTGCTGCCCCAGTGAAAATCCCAGCTCGGGTGCTGTTAGGACATGTGGATCCTGCAACTCCAATCTTGCCCACTGAGCTAGGGGACGGAAGAGAGAAAGAAATCCCTGTCGATGCGTTTTACCCAAGGAACACCCCCCTTTCCCCGGAATGGAGAGAGAGAGCGAAGAATCAACTCCTAGGGTGGCGGGCTGCATTCTCCAGAAGTGAGTTCGATGTGGGGTGTGCAGAGAGTGCCCATCATCGGATCCGGCTTCGAGAAGACGCTCCATTCAGGGAAAGGGTTCGGCGAGTTCCATTGGGAGATTTGGAAGACCTGCGTGAGCAATTGGCAGAGTTGAAGAGGACAGGCATCATCAGAGAGTCCCGAAGCCCATACGCCTCTCCGATAGTGGTGGTCCGGAAGAAGAACGGATCTTTAAGATTGTGCATCGACTACCGGACGCTAAACCGAAGAACTGTTCCTGATCAGTATACCACGCCCAGGATAGAGGATGCTTTGCAAAGCCTATCAGGGGCAAAGTGGTTCAGTGTGCTGGACCTGAAGAATGGGTATTACCAGATCCCCATGCACCCAGAAGACCGAGAAAAGACCGCGTTCATAACCCCAATAGGGTTCTTTGAATTTGACCGGATGCCTCAAGGTTTGTGCAACTCTCCAGCCACCTTTCAAAGGCTGATGGAGAAGACGGTGGGTGACATGAATTTAATTGAAGTACTGGTATACTTGGACGACATCATTGTGTTCGGGAAGACCCTAGAGGAACATGAGGAGAGATTGGAGAAGGTACTCAAGAGACTTCATGATGAGGGACTGAAGTTGTCCTTGGAGAAGTGCCAGTTTTACCAACCCTCGGTCAATTACCTGGGTCATATCGTATCTGCCGATGGAGTGGCCACTGACCCCAAGAAGCTGGAAGCTGTTACTTCGTGGCCGAGGCCCACAAATGTCACAGAGCTCAGATCTTTCCTGGGGTTTTGCTCCTATTATCGCAGATTCGTCCAGGGCTTCGCTCGGATAGCCCGTCCACTCAATGAACTGCTCAGAAACGAAGAAGACAATGATGATGCAGATCTTTCTAGACCTGCGAAGCCAGCAGTGGGACCCAGGAGGCCTAGGGAATCTATTCAAGGACAATGGACAACCCAGTGTGAAGAGGCCTTTGAACGGCTGAAAAAGAGTCTAACCACCGCCCCAATCCTGGCCTATGCAGACCCAGCCAAGCCGTACGAATTGCATGTGGATGCAAGTAGAGATGGGTTAGGGGGAGTGCTCTATCAAGAACAGAATGGATGCTTGCGACCTGTCGCCTATGTGAGCCGGGGTTTGGCGTCCGCTGAGAGGAACTACCCCACCCACAAGCTTGAATTCTTGGCCTTGAAGTGGGCAGTAGTGGACAAACTTCGAGATTACCTATATGGAGCAGAATTCGTGATAAAAACAGATAATAACTAGAGATGAGCGAAGAAATGAAAAATTCGATTCGGCTGATTCGGCGAATTCCAGTGTGAAATTCGATTCGATGCGAATTTCTCCGCTACGAAGATGACTTATTTAAAGGGTTTCTAGGCTTCAGAGAGCCTTTAAATTAGTGCAGAACACTGTACCTTTAATTTAAATGCCCTTGGAGATGAGGAAGGAGAAGGAGAAGGAGAAGGATGAGAAGAAGGAGAAGGAGAAGGATGAGAAGAAGGAGAAGGAGAAGGGTGAGAAGAAGGAGAAGGATGAGAAGAAGGAGAAGGATGAGAAGAAGGAGAAGGAGAAGGATGAGAAGAAGGAGAAGGAGAAGGATGAGAAGAAGGAGAAGGAGAAGGATGAGAAGAAGGAGAAGGATGAGAAGAAGGAGAAGGATGAGAAGAAGGAGAATGATGAGAAGAAGGAGAAGGATGATAAGAAGAAGGCTGAGAATAAGGAGAAGGATGAGAAGAAGGAGAAGGAGAAGGATGAGAAGAAGGAGAAGGATGAGAAGAAGGAGAAGGAGAAGGATGAGAAGAAAGAGAAGGATGAGAAGGAGAAGGATGAGAAGAAGAAGGATGAGAAGAAGAAGGATGAGAAGAAGGAAAAGGATGAGAAGAAGAAGGATGAGAAGAAGGAGAAGGATGAGAAGAAGGAGAATGATGAGAAGAAGGAGAAGGATGATAAGAAGGACAAGGAAGAGAAGAAGGAGAAGGAGAAGGATGAGAAGAAGGAGAAGGATGAGAAGAAGGAGAAGGATGAGAAGAAGGAGAAGGATGAGAAGAAGGAGAAGGATGAGAAGAAGGAGAAGGAGAAGGATGAGAAGAAGGAGAAGGATGAGAAGAAGAAGGATGAGAAGAAGGATGAGAAGAAGGAGGAGAAGGATGAGAAGAAGAAGGATGAGAAGAAGGAGAAGGATGAGAAGAAGGAGAAGGAAGAGAAGAAGGAGAAGGAGAAGGATGAGAAGGAGAAGGATGAGAAGAAGGAGAAGGATGAGAAGAAGGAGAAGGAGAAGGATGAGAAGAAGGAGAAGGATGAGAAGAAGAAGGATGAGAAGAAGGATGAGAAGGATGAGAAGAAGGAGAAGGATGAGAAGAAGGAGAATGATGAGAAGAAGGAGAAGAAGGAGAAGGATGAGAAGAAGGAGAAGGATGAGAAGAAGGAGAAGGATGAGAAGAAGGAGAAGGATGAGAAGAAGGAGAAGGAGAAGGATGAGAAGAAAAAGGATGAGGAGAAGGAGAAGGATGAGAAGAAGGAGAAGGAGAAGGATGAGAAGAAGGAGAAGGATGAGAAGAAGGAGAAGGATGAGAAGAAGGAGAAGGAGAAGGATGAGAAGAAGGAGAAGGAGAAGGATGAGAAGAAGGAGAAGGAGAAGGATGAGAAGAAGGAGAAGGATGAGAAGAAGGAGAAGGATGAGAAGGAGAAGGATGAGAAGGAGAAGGATGAGAAGAAGAAGGCTGAGAATAAGGAGAAGGATGAGAAGAAGGAGAAGGATGAGAAGAAGGAGAAGGATGAGAAGAAGGAGAAGGAGAAGGATGAGAAGAAAGAGAAGGATGAGAAGGAGAAGGATGAGAAGAAGAAGGATGAGAAGAAGAAGGATGAGAAGAAGGAAAAGGATGAGAAGAAGAAGGATGAGAAGAAGAAGAAGGATGAGAAGAAGGAGAATGATGAGAAGAAGGAGAAGGATGATAAGAAGGAGAAGGAAGAGAAGAAGGAGAAGGAGAAGGATGAGAAGAAGGAGAAGGATGAGAAGAAGGAGAAGGATGAGAAGAAGGAGAAGGATGAGAAGAAGGAGAAGGATGAGAAGAAGGAGAAGGAGAAGGATGAGAAGAAAAAGGATGAGGAGAAGGAGAAGGATGAGAAGAAGGAGAAGGAGAAGGATGAGAAGAAGGAGAAGGATGAGAAGAAGGAGAAGGATGAGAAGAAGGAGAAGGAGAAGGATGAGAAGAAGGAGAAGGAGAAGGATGAGAAGAAGGAGAAGGAGAAGGATGAGAAGAAGGAGAAGGATGAGAAGAAGGAGAAGGATGAGAAGGAGAAGGATGAGAAGGAGAAGGATGAGAAGAAGAAGGCTGAGAATAAGGAGAAGGATGAGAAGAAGGAGAAGGAGAAGGATGAGAAGAAGGAGAAGGATGAGAAGAAGGAGAAGGAGAAGGATGAGAAGAAAGAGAAGGATGAGAAGGAGAAGGATGAGAAGAAGAAGGATGAGAAGAAGAAGGATGAGAAGAAGGAAAAGGATGAGAAGAAGAAGGATGAGAAGAAGGAGAAGGATGAGAAGAAGGAGAATGATGAGAAGAAGGAGAAGGATGATAAGAAGGAGAAGGAAGAGAAGAAGGAGAAGGAGAAGGATGAGAAGAAGGAGAAGGATGAGAAGAAGGAGAAGGATGAGAAGAAGGAGAAGGATGAGAAGAAGGAGAAGGATGAGAAGAAGGAGAAGGAGAAGGATGAGAAGAAGGAGAAGGATGAGAAGAAGAAGGATGAGAAGAAGGATGAGAAGAAGGAGGAGAAGGATGAGAAGAAGAAGGATGAGAAGAAGGAGAAGGATGAGAAGAAGGAGAAGGAAGAGAAGAAGGAGAAGGAGAAGGATGAGAAGGAGAAGGATGAGAAGAAGGAGAAGGATGAGAAGAAGGAGAAGGATGAGAAGAAGGAGAAGGAGAAGGATGAGAAGAAGGAGAAGGATGAGAAGAAGAAGGATGAGAAGAAGGATGAGAAGGATGAGAAGAAGGAGAAGGATGAGAAGAAGGAGAATGATGAGAAGAAGGAGAAGAAGGAGAAGGATGAGAAGAAGGAGAAGGATGAGAAGAAGGAGAAGGATGAGAAGAAGGAGAAGGATGAGAAGAAGGAGAAGGAGAAGGATGAGAAGAAAAAGGATGAGGAGAAGGAGAAGGATGAGAAGAAGGAGAAGGATGAGAAGGAGAAGGAGAAGGATGAGAAGAAGGAGAAGGAGAAGGATGAGAAGAAGGAGAAGGATGAGAAGAAGGAGAAGGATGAGAAGGAGAAGGAGAAGGATGAGAAGGAGAAGGATGAGAAGAAGGAGAAGGAGAAGGATGAGAAGAAGGAGAAGGAGAAGGATGAGAAGAAGGAGAAGGATGAGAAGAAGGATGAGCAGAAGGAGAAGGATGAGAAGAAGGAGAAGGATGAGAAGAAGGAGAAGGATGAGAAGAAGGATGAGAAGAAGGATGAGAAGAAGGAGAAGGATGAGAAGAAGGACAGTTCTGTGACAGTTTCTGTCTATTTCTGACAGTTCTGGGACATTCACTCCATACAGCGGTTTCAACCGCTGTATGGAGGGAATGTCATGGAACTGTCAGAAATAGACTATTAATGACAGTTCTGGGACTGTCCTTCCATGCAGCGGTTGAAACATTGTATGTATTTGTTTCCATAAATGGATCCATTTATGGAAACAAATACATACAATGTTTCAACCGCTGCATGGAAGGACAGTCCCAGAACTGTCATTAATAGTCTATTTCTGACAGTTCCATGACATTCCCTCCATACAGCGGTTAAAACAGCTGTATGCAGTGAATGTCCCAGAACTGTCATAAATAGTCTATTTCTGATAGATCTGGGACATTCACTCCATACAGCTGTTTTAACCGCTGTATGGAGGGAATGTCATGGAACTGTCAGAAATAGACTATTAATGACAGTTCTGGGACTGTCCTTCCATGCAGCGGTTGAAACATTGTATGTATTTGTTTCCATAAATGGATCCATTTATGGAAACAAATACATACAATGTTTCAACCGCTGCATGGAAGGACAGTCCCAGAACTGTCATTAATAGTCTATTTCTGACAGTTCCATGACATTCCCTCCATACAGCGGTTAAAACAGCTGTATGCAGTGAATGTCCCAGAACTGTCATAAATAGTCTATTTCTGATAGATCTGGGACATTCACTCCATACAGCTGTTTTAACCGCTGTATGGAGGGAATGTCATGGAACTGTCAGAAATAGACTATTAATGACAGTTCTGGGACTGTCCTTCCATGCAGCGGTTGAAACATTGTATGTATTTGTTTCCATAAATGGATCCATTTATGGAAACAAATACATACAATGTTTCAACCGCTGCATTGAAGGACAGTCCCAGAACTGTCATTAATAGTCTATTTCTGACAGTTCCATGACATTCCCTCCATACAGCGGTTAAAACAGCTGTATGCAGTGAATGTCCCAGAACTGTCATAAATAGTCTATTTCTGATAGATCTGGGACATTCACTGCATACAGCTGTTTTAACCGCTGTATGGAGGGAATGTCATGGAACTGTCAAAAATAGACTATTAATGACAGTTCTGGGACTGTCCTTCCATGCAGCGGTTGAAACATTGTATGTATTTGTTTCCATAAATGGATCCATTTATGGAAACAAATACATACAATGTTTCAACCGCTGCATTGAAGGACAGTCCCAGAACTGTCATTAATAGTCTATTTCTGACAGTTCCATGACATTCCCTCCATACAGCGGTTAAAACAGCTGTATGCAGTGAATGTCCCAGAACTGTCATAAATAGTCTATTTCTGATAGATCTGGGACATTCACTGCATACAGCTGTTTTAACCGCTGTATGGAGGGAATGTCATGGAACTGTCAGAAATAGACTATTAATGACAGTTCTGGGACTGTCCTTCCATGCAGCGGTTGAAACATTGTATGTATTTGTTTCCATAAATGGATCCATTTATGGAAACAAATACATACAATGTTTCAACCGCTGCATTGAAGGACAGTCCCAGAACTGTCATTAATAGTCTATTTCTGACAGTTCCATGACATTCCCTCCATACAGCGGTTAAAACAGCTGTATGCAGTGAATGTCCCAGAACTGTCATAAATAGTCTATTTCTGATAGATCTGGGACATTCACTCCATACAGCTGTTTTAACCGCTGTATGGAGGGAATGTCATGGAACTGTCAGAAATAGACTATTAATGACAGTTGTGGGACTGTCCTTCCATACAGCGGTTGAAACATTGTATGTATTTGTTTCCATAAATGGATCCATTTATGGAAACAAATACATACAATGTTTCAACCGCTGCATGGAAGGACAGTCCCACAACTGTCATTAATAGTCTATTTCTGACAGTTCCATGACATTCCCTCCATACAGCGGTTAAAACAGCTGTATGCAGTGAATGTCCCAGAACTGTCATAAATAGTCTATTTCTGATAGATCTGGGACATTCACTCCATACAGCTGTTTTAACCGCTGTATGGAGGGAATGTCATGGAACTGTCAGAAATAGACTATTAATGACAGTTCTGGGACTGTCCTTCCATGCAGCGGTTGAAACATTGTATGTATTTGTTTCCATAAATGGATCCATTTATGGAAACAAATACATACAATGTTTCAACCGCTGCATTGAAGGACAGTCCCAGAACTGTCATTAATAGTCTATTTCTGACAGTTCCATGACATTCCCTCCATACAGCGGTTAAAACAGCTGTATGCAGTGAATGTCCCAGAACTGTCATAAATAGTCTATTTCTGACAGTTCTGGGACATTCACTCCATACAGCGGTTTCCGGCAAAAAGTGTATGTGCAGAGTTCCTCTATTCTGCAGATACACTTAGAGGAGCTCTGCAGATACACTTAGAGGAGCTCTGCACATACACTTTTTTCCGGTTTGGAATTATTCTTATTTTCATCCTACTTCTTCTTCTTCTTCTTCATCCTCATCCTCATCCTCTTCTTCTTCTGAGGATGAAGAAGAAGAAGAAGAAGAAGAAGAAGTAGGATGAAAATAAGATTAATTCCAAGCCGGCAAAAAGTGTATGTGCAGAGCTCCTCTAAGTGTATCTGCAGAGCTCCTCTAAGTGTATCTGCAGAATAGAGGAACTCTGCACATACACTTTTTGCCGGCTTGGAATTATTCTTCTTTTCATCCTACTTCTTCTTCTTCTTCTTCTTCATCCTCATCCTCAGAAGAAGAGGATGAGGATGAGGATGAGGATGAGGAAGAAGAAGAAGAATGAAAAGAAGAATAATTCCAAGCCGGCAAAAAGTGTATGTGCAGAGTTCCTCTATTTCTGACAGTTCTCTCACAGCTTCTTCACATGTACAGCGGTTGAAATATCTGTATCCTAAATGGAAACTAATAGATACAAATTGTATCTATTAGTTTCCATTTAGGATACAGATGTTTCAACCGCTGTACATGTGAAGAAGCTGTGAGAGAACTGTCAGAAATAGAGGAACTCTGCACATACACTTTTTGCCGGCTTGGAATTATTCTTCTTTTCATCCTACTTCTTCTTCTTCTTCTTCTTCTTCTTCTTCTTCTTCATCCTCATCCTCATCCTCTTCTTCTGAGGATGAAGAAGAAGAAGAAGTAGGATGAAAAGAAGAATAATTCCAAGCCGGCAAAAAGTGTATGTGCAGAGTTCCTCTATTTCTGACAGTTCTCTCACAACTTCTTCACATGTACAGTGGTTGAAACATCTGTATCCTAAATGTAAACTAATAGATACAATGTTTCAACCGCTAAACATGTGTTCCTTCTGTCAGAGAACTGTCAGAAATAGCGGAGCTCACTGCAGGGACACTTTTGCCGGCTGATCGGGAAATGTTCGATTCGCGCACCCGAAGTAGGCAAAATTTCGGTTTCGACACGAATCGAATATTTCCTGAAATTCGACTCGAATTCCGGTTCGCCTAGTTCGATTCGCTCATCTCTAATAATAACCCCCTCACATACATTCTCACTACAGCTAAGCTGGATGCTACTGGCCACAGGTGGTTAGCTGCCTTATCGGAGTTCACTTTCAGCCTCAGTTATCGGCCAGGGATTGGGAATAGGGATGCAGATGCCTTATCCCGAAGACCTCACTGTTCCAAGGATTCCCCAGAAGAGTGGACTCAGGTGCCCTCTGAAGGGGTACGAGCCTTATGCCAAGGAGTGGAACACCGAACAAGAGGTGGGTCCAGGGCAGAAGACATTGGGATTTCGGCATCTGGCGTTCCCAGGTGTTATTGCAATGTCACCCTGGTTGGGGGTGAAGGCCTGCCCAAGCTTTCCAGGAAGGATCTGCGAAGAGATCAGTTGGAAGACCCCCTCTGCGGCCTAGTATTGAAGGCTTTAGAAAGCAAAAGCCCTGATTTGCTTCTTACATCGTCAAGGGAGGCCCGACGGCTACATCATGAGTGGGATCGGCTACAGTTACGCCACGGAGTGGTCTACCGAAGGGGCCCCTCTGATGATCTTGAAGAGAAATGGCAGCTATTTTTGCCCGCAAAACACAGAGAAACGGTGCTGACTGCTCTCCATGATGACCATGGCCATCTGGGACCAGAAAGAACCTTTTGTTTGGTAAGAGACCGCTTCTACTGGCCTTGCATGCGGACAGAAGTTGAAAGTTACTGTCACTCCTGCATCCGATGTATTCAGAGGAAGACTCTGCCTCAACGAGCTGCCCCAACGGGCCACCTTCAAAGTCAGGGACCCATGGAGTTGGTGTGCATTGACTTCCTGTGCCTGGAGTCGGATCAGAGTGGACAGGGAAATATCCTGGTAGTGACTGACCATTTTACCAGGTATGCCCAGGCTTTTCCTGCTAGAGATCAGTTAGCATCAACTGTGGCAAAGATTTTAGTAGAAAGGTTCTTTGTGCATTACGGACTACCACAACGTATCCACTCAGACCAAGGGAGAGATTTCGAGAGCAATCTCATCAAGAGACTCTTGAGTCTACTAGGCATCCAAAAGTCGAGGACTACTCCATACCATCCTCAGGGAGATCCTCAGCCAGAGAGATTCAATCGTACCCTCCTGAATATGCTCGGGACTTTGACTTCAGTGCAAAAGCAACACTGGAGTAAGCATGTAGCAGTCATTGTACATGCCTACAATAGCACTGCCAACGACGCTACAGGATACTCTCCTTACCGGCTGATGTTCGGCCGGGAAGCCCGACTGCCAGTAGACTTGGCTTTTGGAACCTCTGTAGACCATACCTCTGCAGCATCCCATAGAGGATATGTGGACCGCCTAAGGAAAAGCCTGAAGATTGCTTATGAGAAGGCTCAAGCCACCTCAGACACCAGGGGACAGAGAAACAAAGAGAACTTTGATCTCAGAGTGCGAGTACAGGACTTACAATCTGGAGACAGAGTCTTACTGAGAAATCTGGGCATCCCTGGAAAACACAAGTTGGCGGATAGGTGGCGATCAGAGCCCTATGTCATCTGCAAACAATTGCCTGGATTGCCAGTTTACCAGATTCGACCGGAAAAGGGTGTTGGCCCACTCAAAACCTGGCACCGCAACCACCTTTTGCCTTTGTCAGATGCAGTCCGTCTACCATCACAATCTGATCCACAGTCTACCCCCTCAACGTCTCAGAGGACTAGACCTGTGACCAGGTCTCAACCCACACCACCTCCTGCAGATGAAGAGGACAGTGAGAGTGAGGAAGTAGGGACAGATTTGCTGTGGCCATCTGACATTTCCGAACCCACCATTCCTTCTTCCACTGGAGTGACTGACGTAGTTCCTCTTAGGCCAGAGGCTCCTGAATTTGTGCCTCAGGCCCAACCTGCAGAAGACTTGCAAGAGCCTGAGCCTTCTCCTCCCGAGCTAGAACCTGAAGACTGGTGGTCCATTGTTGATGAGGGAGAAGACATGGAGGAAGCTGAACTGGGAGAGACAGAGAGCGTCGAGCAAGAAGCGAGGGTTGATGAGTCAGTAGTGTCAGAACCAACATCGGGAGCAACGCCAGAACCATTGCTAGAGCCCAGGGAACAGAGAGAGCGTAGAGTTATTCAACCCCCAAAAAGACTGACATATGATGTGTTGGGTGAAAACTCTGAAGAAGTAGTACATGCTTCTCAAAGGACTCTCGTGACTCCTGGTTCTCCTACAGCAGTTTCGGTAGAGAACAGCCCCAACTCACCCCCTGGCACATCTGGTTGGGCCATTCCCATTAGTGTGGCATGTAGGCGGGACAACCTTCCATCCTATGTTAACTGGTGGGAGGTTCCTCTGCCAAGATTTTATGAGAATGTAAATTGTTTGGTTTCCTGTGTGTACTAATTTGTTTTCTCCGCATGTATATATCAAGCATGTACCAGGTCAAGGATTGTTACTGCCTTTGGAGGACCAAAGGTTCTTTGGTGGGGGGAGTGTGTAGCAGGAGATATTAATCCTGTCTCATGGCTGTGATCTGCTGACTGGCCTCTCCTGTGTAACCTGACACTTGCCCTGACACAGACAAAGCAGTGAGGGATTTCAGCCCCCCCCTTTCTCCTCTCAGACTGTAAGAGAGAGAGAGCCAATTATGAGAGCCATTAAAGGAGCCAATGACAAGGACTCTTTCAAGCAGGAAGTGCAGCTGCAAAGCATTGTGGACGATGGAGTTTTGAACAGAAACGGCCTTATAGGCTAATATGGAGATAGAATTAAAAAAGAACCACGAAAGCCATCATGCTTAGGGAGAGCAGAGTGAAGGGGCCATCTTGGGGTTTCTCCTGAGGGAGAGGGAGATTGCATGTGGCAGGAGAGAGATTGGACCTGGCAAAGAAGTGCTGATGGGCAGTGCACTGGATGCTTGGTGATCTGGATCAGACAAAGGAACATCCAAACTGAGAGAAGTGGTCTACAGTACAGTGCCTACACTGTAGATGTAGATGTGTAGATGGCCCTGCTGAACAGACACCGTGTTCACTTTGCTATACAAATACTGCCACAGGATTACAATTACACTTTAAGTGTTTAAGGAGTTTAAGTGCACCAACGAAAGTGGCTAGCTGAAGATCCCAACATTCATCCAGTTACAAAGAGACTAAAGTTACTGGTGCCATACGTGTACGTGCACGCGCATGCGTAGTCAGGCCTCTATATTGCATGGTGTGTGAGGGAATAGCTTTACCTTGAAAGTAGCTATTAATCATCAGTTGGGTACAGTGTTTTCCTATTGGGGTCATGGTGTCGGGGGGTTAGAAGGGAGAAGTCTGACACAACAGAGAGTCATTCTTCTGCTCTCCTCCTGCTTGGACATCATGGGGCCAACAAAATGAAGAGGAGTTAAATCCACTTTGAGGTTGCCATTTAAGTGTTTGCCTCTGCTCTTGGGGTTATTCATGGTTGGAATCCCCTGAAAGCAGCCCGAGTGTAAAAGTGAGTTATATTGCTTTCCGTCACAGTATTTGTTGTTCTCTTGATTCTCCTAACATATACTGGTTGTTAATGTTTATTACTTCCCATAGAGGTCTACAGTAAAGCTGATCTCTGTGTTTTATTATAAAGTGTGTGCTTTTCATTGGTCCTTGCACTTACACTATTGCCAGGTGTGCCAGTTGGGGCTGAGACAGTTCTTGGGGTTGAGAGGTAGAGTGGCGGAGTGAACAAACTTAAGCAGCCCCTTCGGGGGTATCGCTACACTCCATAGTCACGTCCGTCCTCTTCATCAACAGTCATGTCAGCCTCCTCCCTCCATGCTGCCAAACAGGCCTACTTCTTGACCCTCATCAAGGCCCTCTCCTCCAATCCTCGCCGACTCTTCTCTGCCTTCAACTCTCTACTCTCTCCACCCCCACCTCCACCCAGCACCTCACTCACTGCCCTTGAGATTGCCAATCACTTCAAAAACAAAATTGACACAATTCGCAAGGACATTGCCGCAACTCACACACCCTCTCAACCCGTCCCCTCTCACACAGCTACCCCCTTATCCCCCCTCCCCCTCGACATAACCCGCAGGGACTTCGTCGCTGCTCAAACTCTCTCCAACCCCCTTCACCCTCACTCAGCTACCCCCTCATCACCCCTCTCCCACAGCCCCACCACTGCTCTGACCTCCTCTTCCACCCCACCCTACATTCCTCATACTGAAGCTCCCCCAACACTCCACACCTTTGACCTTACTACCATCGAGGAAGTCTCCAAGATCCTCTCTGATGCCCGCCTCACCACCTGCCCCCTCGACCCTATCCCTTCACAACTCCTACGACCTTCCTCCTCCTCCATCCTATGCTCCCTCACCCACATCTTCAATCTCTCCCTCTCCTCAGGCACTTTCCCCTCCCCTCTGAAACATGCACACATCACCCCCATACTTAAAAAGCCCTCCCTGGACCCCAATGACCCGAACAACCTCAGACCCATCTCCCTGCTCCCATTTACATCTAAACTCCTCGAGCGCCTTGTCTACACCCGCCTATGCTCTCACCTCAACGACAACAACCTCCTCGATCCCCTACAGTCCGGCTTCCGTCCCCTACACTCCACCGAAACCGCCTTACTCAAACTCTCCAACGACCTGCTAACCGCCAAAGCTAATGGCCACTATTCAGTGCTCCTACTCCTTGACCTCTCTGCGGCCTTCGACACAGTCGACCACCCCCTCCTCCTCAAAAAACTACACTCCCTCGGCCTCAGAGATTCTGCTCTCTCCTGGCTCTCATCCTACCTATCACAACGCTCCTTCAGCGTTAACTATAATGCTACCACCTCCCCCTCACTCCCCCTCTCTGTTGGGGTCCCTCAAGGCTTTGTCCTCGGGCCCCTTCTCTTCTCCATCTATACCTCCTCCCTTGGCCAACTCATACACTCTCACGGCTTCAACTACCACCTCTATGCCGACGACACACAAATCTATCTCTCAACCCCCCACCTCACCCCCTTGGTCTCAGCCCGAATCACACACCTACTGAGCGACATATCAGACTGGATGTCGCTCCACTTCCTTAAATTGAACCTCTCCAAAACCGAGTTTCTTGTCTTCCCCCCAGCCCGGACACCACCCCCCATTGATTTCTCCGTCACATCCAACAACGCTACCATCAAACCCGCCCTGCAGGCCAGAGTACTGGGTGTCATTCTGGACTCCAACCTATCCTTCCAGCCCCAAGTCCAATCTTTAACAAACTCGTGCAGACTCCGCCTCCACAACATGCAGACTCCACCTCCGCAACATCGCCAAAATCCACACGTTCCTAACCCCAGAAACCACTAAACAGCTCATCCACTCCCTCATCG
The DNA here is from genome assembly GCF_062004578.1 of Staurois parvus. Lineage (NCBI taxonomy): Eukaryota > Metazoa > Chordata > Amphibia > Anura > Ranidae > Staurois > Staurois parvus. Next base: position 351,410 of record NW_028317888.1, read on the forward strand.
TATCACGACTCGACTACTGCAACTCCCTCCTCACTGGCCTGCCTCGCCGCTGGCTATCCCCGCTTCAGTCGATCCTGAATACGGCTGCCAGACTCATTCACCTTTCCAACCGCTCTGTCTCCGCCACCCCCCTCTGCCAATCCCTCCACTGGCTTCCGATTGTGCAACGGATCAAATTCAAAATCCTAACGCTGACGTACAAAGCTGTCCACCATACTGCCCCGAACTACATCACTGACCTAATATCCAAGTACCGCCCAACACGCACACTCCGCTCCTCACAAGACCTCCTTCTCTCTAGTTCCCTGGTCTCCTCCTCCCATGCCCGCCTCCAGGACTTCTCCAGGGTGTCACCCATCCTCTGGAACTCCCTGCCCCAACCCATCAGATTATCACCTACTCTCCTCTCCTTTAGGCGCACCCTGAAAACCCATCTCTTCAGGGAAGCCTACCCCACCCCCTGCTAACTTGCCGACCTCCTCCACTCTTCCTACCACTCCATCCCCCACAGCTATCTCCTCCTGTGCCACCACCCCCTCCCTCCTAGATTGTAAGCTCGAAAGAGCAGGGCCCTTGATCCCCTCATGTTTTGCATTGTATTGGTATTGTTCTGTCACATGTTCTGTCTCCCTTTGTAATGTACAGCGCTGAGCCAACTATTGGCGCTTTATAAATACTGTATAATAATAATAATGTCAGTCCTCTTCCTCCATAGTCACGTCCGCCCTCTTCCTCCATAGTCACGTCCGTCCTCTTCCTCCATAGTCACGTCCGTCCTCTTCCTCCATCGTCCCGTCCGTCCTCTTCCTCCATAGTCACGTCCGTCCTCTTCCTCCATCGTCCCGTCCGTCCTCTTCATCCATAGTCACGTCCGTCCTCTTCCTCCATAGTCACGTCCGTCCTCTTCCTCCATAGTCACTGTGATGTCTTTTATCTCCAGCATTGATAAGATAGAACGAGTCCAGAGACGGGGAATAAAAATAGTGATATCAGGAGAGACTTCAGGATCTTAAATGTCCAAAAACCTTTAAATACAACAAAGGAGCGAAGAAGGTTCAGGAGGGCAAGATTTTCTATATGAAACCAAAATGAAGAACACGAGGACATGACCTCCAACTAACTGGAGGAAAGTTCACAACTAATCTCAGAAAGTATTATTTTACTGAAAGAGTAGTAGATGCTTGGAATACATTTCCAGTAGAGGTAGTGAGCCAGTGACAAATCACAGAGATCATCACAATAATACACAATGAATGGCTATGAATGAAAGCTATTCATTGTGTACAACTGTCATGTGATCACTGTGATTGGTCATAGCAATCACATGGTACTGGGCTGGCCTGGTACAATGATCTGTCATCTGGTGGACACAGCAGGTGACATATCAAGATACAGCAGAGCCACTAGACTTGGAGGACTTCATATGATGTCCACCCAGGATGGGAGAGATCCCGCTCAGCTGTCATTCTGCTATAGGCCTGGTGGGAAGCAGTTCATTACAGGGGACACTGTACAGGTTCTATATGTAGTCTGGAGGTCCCTGTGGAAGTCCATGTGTGGACATTTCTACCTATGATAAATGACAGGCTAAACCCACCTGGAGACTTTCTCCACACCTGGAGTGTGCTGAGTTCTTGGAGAACGTCTACACAGTGTTTCCAGATTGGCTTTATCACCCCAACGAGCTCGCTCCAGTTCATGGATGTCATCATTATGTTTGGAGGATCTCACCAGTCAGGAGCCTTTCCTGTCATCCTACATGTTCCCTTCTGAGGATTGTTCTATCCTTCCAAACAAATGTATGAAATCATGGATGAGTCCTCCTTCTATGTGATCTAGAAGATCTTCAATCACAATGTCTTTATGGATGAAGTGGATGGCCCAGTTTATATATTATTTATTGCTTTACAGCTTTATTCCCTCCAGGATTCATTCTTTATTTATAGAACCATTCAAGGAAGTGTTCTTACTGTGAGAGATCTCCACCACCATTCCTCTGTGACCATCACATCCTTGTCATTTATGTCTAACATCTTCATTATGAGTGGATTGATATACTGTATATTTGTATGCTTTAGGATGTATTTCTGCATTTTTTTTACCCAAAAATATCTGTTTTGGAGGTTTCTGTTTTATTATGTATACCTTTGTTTTATCTTGTGTTCTGTGTCTTTAAGATTTTTCTATCTGTAGTAAAATATATTATTTAAACAGTTTGTTGCATAAGAGTTAGGTTTATTTTCTCTTACTTTTTTAGTTCTTTTTGAACTTCCCTGATATCTCTGTAAGGTAGATACAATGCAGGAATGGTTTCTAGGGGATGGTTCTCGGGGCTGCAGTTCCTCTGAACTCCACAAGATGGTGATCTCATATCTCCCCAGACAGGAGGTCTCTATGGAATACAGACAGGAGGTCTCTATGGAATACAGACAGGAAGTGATGTCAGGTACATATAGGAAGTGATGTCAGGTACAGACAGGAAGTGATGTCAGGTAAAGACAGGCCATTCGGAGAGGTGAGCGGGGAGGAAGCAGAGAGGAGACATCACTGGACGTGGCAGAAGAGGAGATAATAAGATGTTATTTCCTATTTACACCCAGTTACCCCCCATCATGTCCATCCTCTTATTATTATTATTATTACTACGAGTTTATATAGCGCCAAAGGGTTAGCTCAGCGCTGTACAATAGACTCTTCCTCCATAGTCACGTCCATCCTCTTCCTCCATAGTCATGTCCGTCCTCTTCCTCCATAGTCACGTCCGTCCTCTTCCTCCATGGTCATGTCTGTCCTCTTCCTCCATAGTCATGTCCGTCCTCTTCCTCCATAGTCATGTCCGTCCTCTTCCTCCATAGTCACTGTGACGTCTTTTATCTCCAGCAGATGATGATACACACATATATAGTGTGGGAACCCAGATGAACCCCTTCAGGGGCAGAACATTCCCCCACTTCCGGGGCCGGAACATTCTCCTCATTGTGGAGATAAATTCTAGTAATATGGTCCTCTAAACAAACAGCACTGACAATAAATAGACAAGACAAGGACCATCCTGACCATACATGGCCTACAAAGGGCAATGATGACACTACACAGGCAGCCAATGGGCAATCATTACACTATGCAGCCAACACAATGATGGAGTGCCGGGGTCAGGAGTATGGAGCATAGAGCCCCTTACATTGCTGCTCAGGAGGAAGGAAACATTCCCCAGCCGGCCATGAAGAATATGTTCCATCATTGGTGTCAGAGGGAGGGAAATACTGAGGGGTCTGACGGAAGTAGAGGAGCTGAGACGCTGTGAGGGTTTAGTAAAGCTGAAGGACTTTAGGGCCCCTGAAGGGGCAATCTGGGACCTTTTAGGGGGTAGTCAGGCTGCAGGGCTTTGGGGGAATAGGGGGCTGAAGGGCTCAGGGGACTCGGAAGGAGGGGAGGTCTCTGGGTTTGTGGTGCCCCCCCCCCCCCCACATGTACTTATTTTTCTGACCTTACAGAACCGGCAATCTTAACCATCTTTTTGTCTCACTGGTCATGTGATATGTTCTGGAATATCAAGTAACATAGAGAAGGACATTCCTTCACTCAGTGAGCACTTGTTCTTAGAGGAGTCCTGATTCAGCTGCAAACCAGTTCAGAAACAAGACAAACCCAACAGAGAAAAGGGGATTTCTGATCCGACAGGACAAGAGGGTTCCAGGTCCTTCAACATGTAACAAACACTAAACAGTCCAAACTAAATGTCTTCCCATGGGGGGAGTAGTCCTTACATGTCCAGCAACCCTCCTATTCCCCCCTCACATCCACATCCTATTATTGTGTTACCAATACCATCCAAATCATTCTTACTTTCATTTCCCAAAGTTATCCGTCTACAAGGAGACCTGTATAGATCACATGATGGCACCAATGAGGATGGAGGAGGACCGGAGTCACATGACTGAGAAGATACTAAACCTCACCCTGGAGATCATCTACCTGCTGACCGGAGAGGTGAGGAGGATTCTGGGAGGTCACATGACATCACTCTTATCTCTATTGATAAAACACAGACCTGACCGGAGAGGTGAGGAGGATTGTGGGAGGTCACATGACATCACTCTTATCTCTATTAATAAAACACAGACCTGACCGGAGAGGTGAGGAGGATTCTGGGAGGTCACATGACATCACTCTTATCTCTATTGATAAAACACAGACCTGACCGGAGAGGTGAGGAGGATTCTGGGAGGTCACATGACTTCACTCTTATCTCTGTTGATAAAACGCACACCTGACCGGAGAGGTGAGGAGGATTCTGGGAGGTCACATGACTTCACTCTTATCTCTGTTGATAAAACGCACACCTGACCGGAGAGGTGAGGAGGATTCTGGGAGGTCACATGACATCACTCTTATCTCTATTAATAAAACGCAGACCTGACTGGAGAGGTGAGGAGGATTCTGGGAGGTCACATGAAATCACTCTTATCTCTATTAATAAAACACAGACCTGACCGGAGAGGTGAGGAGGATTCTGGGAGGTCACATGACATCACTCTGATCTCTATTAATAAAACACAGACCTGACTGGAGAGGTGAGGAGGATTCTGGGAGATCACATGACATCACTCTTATCTCTATTAATAAAACACAGACCTGACTGGAGAGGTGAGGAGGATTCTGGGAGGTCACATGATATCACTCTTTATTATTTATTTATTTCAGGTACTTATATAGCACCGTCAATTTGCACAGCGCTTTACATATATATTGTACATTCACATCAGTCCCTAACCCACATTCATACATACACATACTAGGGACAATTTAGACAGGAGCCAATTCACCTACCAGCATGTCTTTGGAGTGTGGGAGGAAACCGGAGTACCCAGAGGAAACCCACGCAGGCACAGGGAAAATATGCAAACTCCAGGTAGGTGGTGCCGTGGCTGGGATTCGAACCAACGACCTTAGTACTGCCAGGCGAAGCGCTAACCATTTAGCCACTGTGCTGCCCTTATCTCTATTAATAAAACATAGACTTGACCGGAGAGGTGAGGAGGATTCTGGGAGGTCACATGACATCACTCTTATCTCTATTAATAAAACACAGACCTGACCGGAGAGGTGAGGAGGATTCTGGGAGGTCACATGACATCACTCTCATCTCTATTAATAAAACGCAGACCTGACCGGAGAGGTGAGGAGGATTCTGGGAGGTCACATGACATCACTCATCTCTATTAATAAACACAGACCTGACCGGAGAGGTGAGGAGGATTCTGGGAGGTCACATGACATCACTCTTATCTCTATTAATAAAACGCAGACCTGACCGGAGAGGTGAGGAGGATTCTGGGAGGTCACATGACATCACTCTCATCTCTATTAATAAAACACAGACCTGACCGGAGAGGTGAGGAGGATTCTGGGAGTCTAACATGATATTCCTATTGGTTCCTCAATACAGAGATTTCCTCTTCTGAAGTCAGGTGATCATATGACCATCACAGTGCCTCCATGTGACTCCCTAAACCCTGAGAGACACAACATGCAGAAGATTCTAGAAGTCACCAAGAAGATGATGGAGCTGCTGACAGGAGAGGTGAGCGGTGCCGGGAATTCTGGGACATTCTCCAGTAACAGACAAGGGATGTGTCTGGATGGTGACTGTATCATTGTGTGTGTCAGGTTCCTATAAGGTGTCAGGGTGTCACTGTCTATTTCTCCATGGAGGAGTGGGAGTATTTAGAAGGACACAAGGATCTCTACAAGGACGTCATGATGGACAATCAGCCGCCCCTCACATCACCGGGTAAGAGGAGACTTTATTGTAAAGGAGAGAGCAGTACGGAGGATCCACCTAGATCCCCCATCATCTGATAAACACATAGAAACAATGGATTCAGTCAGTGTGTGTGTTTCCTACAGATGGATCCAGTCATGGGAACCCACCAGAGAGATGTCCCCGTCCTCTGTATTCCCGGGATTCCACACAGGAAGGTCACACCATCCCTCACCATCATCAGGTAGATGAGGAACAATCACTGAGAGTATCATTAGGATCTGTACATTATCTGCATTGTTACCATTGATGTCATTTTATTATATATTCAGACTGGAAACCTGAGAGATCCTAAAGTTGAGGTTAAAGAAGAGATAAAAGAGGAGGAGGATGAGGATGGGGGGATGGAGGAGTCAGAGCTTCTAAAAGAACACAAAGATCTGTACCAGGACACCATGGTGGAGTCATCCAGCTACAGGAACCCACCAGAGAGATGTCCCCGTCCTCTGTATTCCCGGGATTCCACACAGGAAGGTCACACCATCCCTCACCATCATCAGGTAGATGATGACAATTATTGGTAGTTGTGATTTATACACAGCATGTTTGTTACAATGAATGTTTTATTATATCTTTCAGAGTGGAATCCTCGGGGATGATAATATTGATGTTAAAGAAGAGTATAAAGAGGAGGATGAGGAGTATGGAGTGATGGAGGAGTTTTCAGAAGGACACAAGGAGATGATGGAGCCACCTAATACCAGGAACCCACCAGAGAGATGTCCCCGTCTTCTGTATTCCCGGGATTCCACACAGGAAGGTCACACCATCCCTCATCATTACAAGGTTGGTGGGATGGGGAATCTAGAGCATGGACTTGTAGAGACAATGTGTGGATTTTTATGTGACCTTATATTTTACAGATGATATTTTCTCTCATTTCCTTGATTTAGAGTGGAGATCCCATCGATATAGAATTTGAGGTGAAAGCAGAAGAAGAAGAGGCGTATGTGAGGGATGATCAGCAGTCTATGGAGGAGGATGGAATAACGGGGACATTTATAGAGGAGGACACTCCTACAGAGATCAGCACAGGTGGGTCATGAACACTAAATCCATTCCTCCACCCATACTGCTCACTGATTGGTCCAGAGTAGGGCGGGGACTGGGTGATATCAGCCTGTAATCCCCTGGTCACTTTCCTGAGCTGTGTTCCCCATCTTGCCTGATGTGGGCAGAGTCCTGTTTGGGGGAATCAATCAGCTCCTGTCTAGTAATCCTCTTTGTCTTTGTATTTTAGTCCATGGCCGGGAGATGAGGAAAACCTCCGAGGATTGTCTCACTTTGTCTCCAGACTGGAAAGTAGAAGATGAGGACATCACACAGTATAGTCCAGGAGAAAACCCGGCTCCCTCCAATGTCCATCCGGCACCACCCAGTGTAGATGGACCATCAGATTCCTCGTATCCTGAGGAACCTCAGACTGGGCAGGACCGGGCCGGCCTTCCAACAGGGAAAAGCTTTTCCTGTCCTGAGTGCGGGAAGGGTTTCCATTTTAAATGCTATCTTGATGAACATAAAAGATCTCACACGGGGGAGAAGCCGTATTCCTGTATTGAGTGCGGGAAATGTTTTTCAAAAAAGTCTAATCTTAAAAAACATCAGAGGCTTCACACAGCTGAGAAACCATATTCCTGTCCTGAGTGCGGGAAAACATTTTCACAGAAGGTTCACCTTAGCACACATCAAAGACTGCACACAGGGGAGAAGCCATTTTCCTGTTCTGATTGTGGGAAAAGTTTTTTTAAAAAATCAGAGCTTGTTTCACATCAGAGATCTCACACTGGGGAGAAGCCATATTCTTGTCATGAGTGCGGGAAACATTTTTCATGGAAGTCCAGTCTTTGCATACATCAGAGATCTCACACGGGTGAGAAGCCATATTGCTGTCCTGAGTGTGGGAAATGTTTTTCAGTGAAGTACAACCTTTACAAACATCAGAGATCTCACACGGGAGAGAAGCCATATTCCTGTCTTGAGTGCGGGAAATGTTTTTCACATATGTCTAATCTTTACATACATCAGAGATCTCACACAGGGGAGAAGCCGTATCCTTGTCCTGAGTGCGGGAAATGTTTTTCACAGAAGTCCAATCTTTCTATCCATCAGAGATGTCACACAGGGAGAAGCCACTTTCCTGTCCTGAGTGAGGTGATTGTTCCTCACTGAAGTCCTGTCTTCCTGTACATCAGGGATCCCACACAACCCTGGAGATGTATTAGTGCCTTGAGTGTGGGAAATGTCTTCTAGATGAATGTTGCTGGACATCCCAGCTCTCGTGGGGAAGAAGCACACCCTGATATACACCTCAGATATACTCCATGGCTGATCTTCATCATGGAAGAAACAGTTCATAAGGAGATGAGAGGTCCCCAAAGACATGGATGAAGTGTGGGACCGGGTTGGCCATACATATCATGAGGAGAATAAAAATGTCCTGACCTGTCATTGGCTGAGAACATTTTGTGGTGGGAGATTTCACAAACACTTGGAGATCTATTTAAAAATAAAAGAATGAGTTGAACGAATGTGACCGGCGTTCATCCAGCTGTGATGAATATTGGCCGTATTTTATTTCATACTCTGATATTCTTGGCTCCATCTAGTGGCCATAATGCAGTATTGAGATGCTTTTACTGATTGAGGTATTTCATAAATAATACCTCAGTATGGTCACTAGATGGAGCTGACGGTCATAGGAAATCAATGTGTTAAATTATGGCCAGAATCTGTAAGGACTCCATGAATTTGTGTCACATTCGTCCAATTAATTTCTATCAGCAGACCCCTTACTCTCCTTCTTCAGGCATGGATTCATACTAATACACTTCTGACTACAGTAGACATGGAAGGATAGAAGGTGATCTGTATGTAAGTCTTCACCTTGTAATACAACCAGTTCAGGTAAACATAAAAATGAAAGAAAAGCATTTGTGTATAGATAGAAAAACATTAGAAATACATTGTTCCCCTTTTTATAAGTGATCACATTCCCTCTGTTCTCAGCTGTATATGGGAAGGAGAAACAACAGCACAATTGTCTTCTGTTTACTGGTCTTCCCAGTGCATGGCTGAGCAGGGGGGTGTCAGGACAAGTCTTATCATTGAAGGAGAGCAGGCTTTGTTTTCAGCATGGATGGAGAACTGACCATGAAAGTGACAGGGAAGCAGAGGGACTGGCAGGATCACCGGGGATCTCACACAAAGGAAGCAATACAGAGAAGAGGAGACGTCTTCATACCAGGACATGGGACAGCCGGCACAGATCAGGAATAGGACATTGACCCCCCCCAAGCCATTTCTGACACTTTTTGTTTCCATGTAACAATCAGTATTTTTGCTAGAAAATGTCTTTGAACCCGCAGTGCGCATGCGCTGGGCAGGGACAGGTTATGTGCTGACCGCGCTCTGCATGTCCTCCACCATCTGAGATAAATGAAGCAAGTGGGGCAGAGGAGGGGTCCCGGAAACAGCAGCACTAGCTGGGGGAACACAAGATGTACAGTCGGTGCTAATGGTGAAAAAGAAGCCCACACAGCAGCCTCAGTCAGACCGCCAGTCTCCTCTTCTGCAGTGAACTCCTCCAGCCAAGATGGCACCGCTGCACAAAGCCACAACACACAGCAGCCCACCACTGCAGCAGCCCTCACCTCCATCACAGACAGCTTCTCAGGAGGACACACTCGGAGACCCATTTTCCTTAGTCCCAGGATGAGCCCCAGCAGACGTCACCAGGTGAACAACGACAATTCTCTCCATATCTTGGATCACCTGGGGGGGTATTGATAGTGCAGCCTCCCCAGGGTCCTCCACCGTGTCAAAACACAAATGCAGATAAAAAAAATTGATAAAAAGATACAGCTGTGTACGTATAAGTAAGCAATAAATGTCATTAAATATATATATATATACATACAGTTGTGCTCAAACGTTTGCATCCCCTGGCAGAAATTATGGCATTGATATTGAAATACGACTGATCTGCTCTTTTATTGAAGGATGATGATCACATGAAGCCATTTATTATCCAATAGTTGTTTGGCTCTTTTAGAAATCATAATGACAACAGAAATGGCCCAGATCAAAAGTCTCCGCCCCCCGGATCAGAAGTCTCCGCCCCCTGGAATGTTTGGCCTTGGTACAGACATACAAGGTGACACACACGGGTTAAAATTCTAATTAGAGGTTAATGTCCCACATCTGTGACTTTTTTAATTGCAATTAGTGTCAGTGTATAAATAGTCAATGAGTTTGTTAGCTCTTCCGTGGAAGCACTGACTAGGCTAGATACTGAGCCATGGGGAGCAGAAAAGAACTATCAAAAGTCCTGCGTAACAAGGTAATGAAACTTTATAAAGATGGAAAAGGACATAAAAAGATGTCCAAAGCCATGAATATGCCAGTCATCACTTCCACTAAGAAGTAGAAAATTCAGGGACCTTTTGATAGCAAGCCAAGTACAGGTAGACCAAGAAAGATTGCAGCCACAACTGACAGAAGAATTGTTCAGGATACAAAGGGAAACCCCCCATAGGTAACTGCAAGAAAAATCCAGGCTGCTCTGGAAAAAGACAGTGTGGTTATTTTGAAGGTGGTTAGCACTTCTGCCTGGCAGTACTATGGTCGCCGATTCAAAACCCAACCACGGCACCACCTGCCTGGAGTTTGCATGTTCTCCCTGTGTCTGTGTGGGTTTCCTCCGGGTACTCCGGTTTCCTCACACCCTCCAAAGACATGCTGGTAGGTGAATTGGCTCCAGTCTAAATTGTCCCTAGTATGTGTATGTATGAATGTAAGTTAGGGACCTTAGATTGTACATCCTTTGAGGGTTAGGGACTGATGTGAATGTACAATATATATGTAAAGTGCTGCGTAAACTGACGGCTATATAAGTACATGAAATAAATAAATGACAAGGATGTGATGGTCACAGAGGAATGGTGGTGGAGATCTCTCAAAGTAAGAACACTTCCTTGAATGGTTCTATAAATAAAGAATGAATCCTGGAGGGAATAAAGCTGTAAAGCAATAAATAATATATAAACTGGGCCATCCACTTCATCCATAAAGACATTGTGATTGAAGATCTTCTAGATCACATAGAAGGAGGACTCATCCATGATTTCATACATTTGTTTGGAAGGATAGAACAATCCTCAGAAGGGAACATGTAGGATGACAGGAAAGGCTCCTGACTGGTGAGATCCTCCAAACATAATGATGACATCCATGAACTGGAGCGAGCTCGTTGGGGTGATAAAGCCAATCTGGAAACACTGTGTAGACGTTCTCCAAGAACTCAGCACACTCCAGGTGTGGAGAAAGTCTCCAGGTGGGTTTAGCCTGTCATTTATCATAGGTAGAAATGTCCACACATGGACTTCCACAGGGGCCCCGAGACTACATATAGAACTTGGAGGTACCTGTAACATGGAACAGGAGTTGGTGTTGCTGGAAGACTGGTCAGAGCAGTGGAAATTGCAGTTCAATGTTTCTGAATCGTGGGCTGGGGATGGGTAGCGGGTACAAAGCTCCCTGGGATGGGCACACTTTCAGGGACAGATACCAGTCCAGTGATGTAGTGTCACACAGTGCAGTGTTTATTGGTGCTATTTACAGGTGCTGTACAATGTTCCACCAAGTAATTGGGCAACACTATTGGACAAGGAGTCATAAAACAAAATAGAAGCCATCTAAGAATGGCCATATCCTGCAAACAAAAAGCAGAACCTTCCTTGGCACTATAGGAGGTCTGTCCAAAATTGTGCAACATCTCTACTGGCTGACCTTACAAAAGGGAAAGACTTGGTAATGGTAAGATGGTACCCAGTGGCAGAAGAGTCTTCCCAAGTCCTGAAGAGGGTCCCCTTGTGCACACCCAGTACTGCACACCCCTGATTTTTCCAAGGATTTATGTGGTTCAAACGGATGCATCTGATGTTGGTATTGGGGCAATGTTGTCACAGGTACACAATGGAGAAGAACACCCTGTAGTCTACCTGAGCAGAAAACAAACGTAACGAACATGGAAAGAAATGTGCAGTAATTGACAAGAAATGTTCAGTCATAAAGTGGGCCTTGGATGCTCTAAGATACTATTTGTTAGGGTGAGTTTGACCTGATAGCTGACCATGATCCCCTCAATGGATGGCCCAAAAGAAGAAGACAAATAGACGGGTGAACTGGTGGTTTTTGGCTCCTCAAGATTATTCCTTCATGGTAAAACACAGACCAGGGGCTAAGATGGGAAATATAGATGCCCGGTCCCGGGTTCACTCCTGTTGGGCCACAGCTGTGCCAACCCTGGGGATGAAACAAGGGGGGATATGTAGCAGAGTGTCTCAGAGGGAGCCGGGAAAATCCTCTTCTGGGTTCACACATCTCCCAGGCTCCTCTCATACACTTTTAGGGATCTCTGATCCTTGGTCCAGCTCAGGTTTCACGCCTCTCCCTGGGTGTAATTTATACTCACCAGAAACATGCAGTCAGAGCTCTCATACCTGGGAACAGACAAGTCATGTCTGGGAGAGATGGAAGGTTGGTGGAAGCTGTAAAACTGCATCTTTGGAGACTGACAATCACTAGGCTTGCTCACCCTGATAGGACAAGAAATGGCCACTGCCCCAGTCTATAACTGGCCTTCACAGCAAGGAGCACTTGAACGGGCAACACATGTCACACAACAAAAGAGAAACGTTCCCGGCTCAACTTGCCAGCCATCCGGCAAACAAACCAAATTACCCCGTCTAACAGTATGCGTTAAAAACAGGGGTTTAATGTATAGACCAAGGGCAGGGGGACCTGAGGGAGCCCACCCCTCTTTAACCACTTCCCGACCGGCCGTTGTATATAAACGGCCGGACGGTGGCAGTACAGGGTCGGGTGGCCGTTTATGAACGGCCTCCCCGCACCCTACTTGTGCGCGCTCCCTGGGAGCGCGCAGCACCGCGATCCGGTGCCCGCTGTGTCCTCCGGACACAGTGAAACACAGATCGTCGGACGGGACCTCTGTACGAGGTCCCGATCATGTGATCACTGATTGGCCAATCAGTGATCACATGCAAAGTAGTAAGCAAGATGTCACTTCTGACATCATTGCTTACTATGTGTGAAATCTGTGAATGATCACAGAGGTCACATGGTACAAGGCTATTCACAACAGCCTTGTACCATGTGACAAGCTGTGACCAATCACAGCTCACTCAGTATTTCTCAATGAGTGCAGAAATGCACACAAAGAGAAAGAGAAATGATTGCTTTTACATCCTATATGGGTATAAAAGCAATCAGTAAAAAAAAAAAAAAAAAAATCTTCATCACCCCCCACAAGTAGTACAGTGTCACTATGGTGACACTGTACTGCTAGGGTGACAGTATGAAAAAAAAAATAAAAAATAATAATATAAAAAAATTAAATAAAAATGTAAAAAAAATGTTTAAAAATTATAATTTTTGGTTATAAAATTTTTTTTTTGTGTGTTTTTGCTAAAAAGATAACGGAATACATTTTGGCAAAGATTTATGATGAAATATTATTAATTTGCAAAATTTTATAAAAAAAACACTTTTGTTCAAAATATTTGGACTTTTTCATTACATAGCAAAAAAAATAAAAATCCCAGTGGTGAATAAATACCACCAAAATAAAGCTTTATCTGTCTCAAAAAAATGGTAAAAAATTAATTTGGGTACAGTGTTGCATGACTGCGCAATTGTCATTCAAAGTGTGATAGCGCTGAAAGCTGAAAATTGCCCTGGACAGGAAGGGGGTAAAAGTGTCCGGTCTGGAAGTGGTTAAAGGTACAGGAGCGCACCGGACACCCAGCGTATAACACAATGGCAGCCAAGGTGTCCAGTGTGTCTCCTCCCCAACAATTCAACAGAACAAAGAATGGCCACTGCCCAAGTTTTGCCATAAAACCTTCCTTGAAGAGAGAATCCAAGACCACCTGGAAATGGGGCAAGTGAGATTCCCATTCAGTGCTATGTATCACTATGTCATCCAGATAGGCTGTCACTGAATTAATCTTTCTGAAGTCATTACAGAACCTCAAAGTACCGTCTGGTTTTGGGACTAAAATGATAGGACTAGACCAGTCACTATTAGACCCCTCAATGATGTCTAGCTCCAGCATCCTCTTGACTTTGTCACTGATGTCCTTTCTCCTGGCTTCAGGAATCGGTATGATTTGAGTTTGTCACGGTCCCCAGGTTCAGTAATAATATCATCCTAAACCACTGAAGTCATACCAGGTAACTGAAAATGTGTTTCTGTTCCTTATCAGGAACTCTTTAGCTCCCTGCTTTTGGGAATGAGACAGTCTGTCTGGAATTGTGACTTCAGGGACTAGAGGGGACTCAGTACTCCCAGGAGTTCCAGGGGCAGACCCCACAGTCAGTGCCACCCTATCCTTCCAGGGGCATAACAGGTGTACATGGTATATCTGCTCAGGATTTCTATTATCCGGTTCATATACTTTGTAATTCCCCAACTCTTTTAACCACTTCAAAGGACCCTTTTACTTAGCCAGGAACTTGCTTTCAACAGTAGGAACCAACACCAGGACCCGGTCACCAGATGAGAAAACCCCATTGTATATTCTTTGTTGGGCTTCCTGGGTGTGAACTTCGTGTTCTTCTACAATAGACGTGATCGCTGTAATCCTGTCCTGCATATGAGCCATATACTCAATGACACCTTTGTGGGGTGTCTGCTCCCCCTCCCAGGTTTCCTTGGCTATGTCTAGGAGCTCCCGAGGATGATTCCCATAGAGTAACTCAAATGGAGGCCATCAGTTTGAGGGTGTGTCAGGGATAAAACACACGACTACAGTGACTAGATAACCGAGGCGTGCACATGTGTGACTGGGGTACAGAGGGAGTGAGGGGGACTCTGAGCATATAAGGCTGGCCATGATACAATTTCACAGCCTGCACTACCCCTGGTCACCACTAGAGGGAGACTCTCCTATCCAGCTGGCTGACCACACACAGGTAGATACAAATCTTATATACAATCTGGTGCACTCTAAGGGTTGGGGAGCAGTCTAGCAATTGGCACACCCTTCTAGGATTCCTCCAGCTATCCTACAAGCCAGAACCTCAATGTTAATCACTCTTCCACTGTCCACACCCCCCCCCACACCAGACACACAACAAATGGTAGCTGGCCACCACCCAACAGTTTGTCTGCAGACTGGTCTGCTGGGCCTCCCCACACACAGATCTCTGTCTGGCAGACCTGCTACTTTACAATCTGCATGCAATCTGCCTACACACAGTGCAATCACATACACATTGGCAATGAATTTAGACTGAAAGTGGGAGATTTATTGCACACCCCCAGATTAATATGACACATGTAATGGTGGACCAATCAGAACCCTCCAGCCCAGCAGTGCACATCACCAGATTAATATGACACGTGTACTGGTGATCCAATCAGAACCCTCCAGGCCCCAGCAGTGCACACCCCCAGATTAATATGACACGTGTACTGGTGGTCCAATCAGAACCCTCCAGGCCCCAGCAGTGCACACCCCCAGATTAATACAACACATGTACTGGTGGTCCAATCAGAACCCTCCAGGCCCCAGCAGTGCACACCCCCAGATTAATATGACACATGTACTGGTGGTCCAATCAGAACCCTCCAGGCCCCAGCAGTGCCCCCAGCCCTGAATTCTCACCAATGGAACTCTCCAGTGAAATCTCCTCTCATCAATTACTAGCCGGATTCTCTCTATTACCTCCTGTATGTACAAAACTCCCCCAAATCTCTCCCCTCCTCACCATCCACTAGAAATTGGAGGAATTGTTTCTTCTTCCTGAAATCCAGACCTAGAGAGGAATAGAAAAGAACCAACAAACCCCACAAAGTCTTTTTATAGAGATTTATTCCATCAAATCCAAACTATTCTACACATATTTATTCCATGGAATATGAAGAGATTTTTCTATCAATAATCCCATCAAATCTGCGTGTTTATTGGACTTTATTCCCAGCAATAATCAATCAGGAATCCATGCCAGCAATCATCAGATCAATAGGAATGTTTCCAATATCCAGTGATCACGGTTTGATCCTCCAACATAACCAGTGCACAGAATGATAAATCTATCCCATGAAATGGATCTTATTGATTGGTTGATGTCATTGATTGATCTATTGATTCCCTTCTATGATAGAATAGATTGATTTCTCCATGTATTGATCATCCTCTCCATATATCTCTTCACCTTGTGTAACATCATACAAATCCTGAATGCTATAAATCTCAGTCCTGTCCATGAATTGTATGTGACTCGGGTCTTTATAATACCATATACTGGACTGTTACTTCATTCCCTATTTTTATATCGTCTTCTTACACCTGTCCTGATGAAGTGACACTTTGAAGCCATGAAACGCGTTGATGGTGTATTTTACATTCACTTGTCCAGTAAACACCGACCTTCTGAAGAAAACATTTCAGAGTTTCCTCCTTTACTATGGGCTCCTCTGCTGACCTCACCCTCATTTTTTATTGGGGTGAAAGTTCTCCACCGGGATCCAAATCCTGCTTAGTAGATGATGATCTGGAATCACAGCTCTCTGCCCTGCCCCCCCCCACACTCACTGGGCTGTGGAGGGGGAGGGTGCGGCTGGTCCAGACTCTGATCTCGGGATCTTTCCCCAGACTGGACCGGCTGAGTGATGTCAGCTGACAGCGGGCTTCACCTGAAAACGGGTCACAGGAGTTCAGAATGAACTGCACTCCTCTGATCCACAGGAGAAGTACAGACAAAAGAGCTTTGCCTGAACTTCTCCTTCAAAGAATATGTTCCTCCAACATGTCCTATTCCTGATCTGTGCCGGCTGTCCCATGTCCTGGTATGAAGACGTCTCCTCTTCTCTCTGTATTGCTTCCTTTGTGTGAGATCCCCGGTGATCCTGCCAGTCCCTCTGATTCCCAATTAAAACTGACCACACTAGGCATGAGAGCTCAGTGTGGTCAGTTTTGTAGCTTTGCTGGGAGCTCAGTCTGCTCTCCTCCAATCACCAGACTTGTCCTCACACCCCCTCCCTGCACAGCCATTCACTGGGAAGACCAGTGAACTGAAGACAAGTGATCACATGAACAGTAGTAAGGAAGACGTCACTTCCTGACATCATTGCTTACTACTAGTGAAATCTGTGAATGATCACCAAGGTCACATGGTACAGGGCTATTCCCAACAGACTTGTACCATGTGACAAGCTCTGACCAATCACAGCTCTCACAGTATTTCTCAATGGCTGAAAGAATGCAGCCAGAGAGAAGGAGAAATTATTACTTTTACAGCCTTTATGGGTGTAAAAAAAACATAAATAATAATATAAAAAAAATAAAAATGTAAAACTTTTTTTGAAAAATTATAATTTTGGGTTATTTTTTTTACTTAAAAGATAGATGAATAAATGTTGGCTGATTTATGAAGAAAGATTATTTATTTGCAAAATTTCATAAGAAAATCACTTTTCTTTTTAATTTTTGGACATTTTCATTTATATAGCAAAAAAATAAAAATTCCAGCACTGAATACCACCAAAATAAAGTTTTATCTGCCTCAGAGTGCGGGAGTGTGACCTCATAGAGCGGGAGTGTGACCTCAGAGTGTGGGAGTGTGACCTCATAGAGCGGGAGTGTGACCTCAGAGTGTGGGAGTGTGACCTCAGAGTGCGGGAGTGTGACCTCATAGAGCGGGAGTGTGACCTCAGAGTGTGGGAGTGTGACCTCAGAGTGCGGGAGTGTGACCTCAGAGTGCGGGAGTGTGACCTCAGGGTGCGGGAGTGTGACCTCAGAGTGCGGGAGTGTGACCTCAGGGATTAGTATGGAGCCCTGTCTGATGAAGGAAACCAAGGGCTCTATTTATAGAACATTCATTGGACCAATGAGACAATCATTCCTCCAGCTGTGACAACATCCGGCCCTATGTTACATAACACAGGGATTTCCTATGATCGCCGGCTCCATCTAGTGGCCACAATGAGGTGATTTTTCTGAAATCTCTCCATCAGTAAAACTAGCCCAATATGACATTATGGCCACTAGATGGAGCCAATGATCATAAGAAATAAAATAAGGCCAAAACTCCTCCCAGCTGGAGAATGCTGGTCACATCCGTTCAACATTGTTCTCCATAGACCTCCAAGTGTTGGTGAAATCTCCCACCACAAAATGTACTCAGCCAATCACAGGGCTGGACTCCATTTTTATTGTTGTGTCCTGCAGAGTCTACAGTACTCATGCGTGTCGGAGTGTGATCTCACGGATGAGGATGAAGCCATGTCTGACCAAGGAAGATAAGGGGGCTATTTATAGAAAATGACATTATGGCCACTAGATGGAGACAACGTTCATAGAAAATAAATACGGGCAGAATGTCGGTCACATTTGTTCCTCAATTTATTTATTTTTTTTAGACCCCTAAATGGTTACAAAATCTTCCACCACAAAATCTACTCAGCCAATCACAGGGCAGGACTCCATTTATATTCTTCTCCTGCCATCAATGGCCAACCCGGTCCCACACTTCATCCATGTCTTTGAGGACCTCTGATCTCCTTATGAACTGTTTCTTCCATGATGAAGATCAGCCATGGAGTATATCTGAGGTGTATATCAGGGTGTGCTTCTTCCCCACATGAGAGCTGGGATGTCCAGCAACATTCATCTAGAAGACATTTCCCACACTCAAGGCACTAATACACCTCCAGGGTTGTGTGGGACCCCTGATGTACAGGAAGACAGGACTTCAGTGAGGAACATTTCCCTCACTCATGACAGGAATATGGCTTCTCCCTCATGTGAGATCTCTGATGTTTGTGCAGACTGTAGTTCTCTAAAAAACATTTCCCGCACTCAGAACAGGAATACGGCTTCTCTCCCGTGTGAGATCTCTGATGTGTGTAAAGATTGGACTTCTGTGAAAAACATTTCCCGCACTCAGGACAGGAATATGGTTTCTCCCCCGTGTGAGATCTCTGATGTGTGTAAAGATTGGACTTCTTTGAAAAACATTTCCCACACTCAGGACAGGAATACGGCTTCTCCCCCGTGTGAGATCTATGATGTGCGTGAAGACTAGCCTTGTCTGAAAAACATTTCCTGCACAGAGAACAGGAATACGGCTTCTCCCCTGTGTGAGATCTCTGATGTGAGTAAAGATTGGACTTATCTGAAAAACATTTCCCGCACTCAGGACAGGCATAAGGCTTCTCTCCTGTGTGAGATCTCTGATGTCTGCGAAGACTAGTTTTGTCTGAAAAACATTTCCCGCACTCAGGACAGGAATACGGCTTCTCCCCTGTGTGAGATCTATGATGTGCGTAAAGACTAGCCTTGTCTGAAAAACATTTCCCGCACACAGGACAGGAATACGGCTTCTCCCCTGTGTGCAATCTCTGATGTGAGTAAAGATTGGACTTATCTGAAAAACATTTCCCGCACTCAGGACAGGCATAAGGCTTCTCTCCTGTGTGAGATCTCTGATGTGTGTGAAGACTAGTTTTGTCTGAAAAACATTTCCCGCACTCAGGACAGGAATACGGCTTCTCCCCTGTGTGCAATCTCTGATGTATGTAAAGATTGGACTTTTGTGAAAAACCTTTCCCGCACTCAGGACAGGAATACGGCTTCTCCCCCATGTGAGATCTTTTATGCCTATTAAGATTGGATTTACAATGGAAACATTTCCCGCACTCAGTACAGGAGAAGCTCTTCCCTGTTGGAAGGCCGGCCCGGTCCCGCACAGTCTGAGGTTCCTCAGGATACGAGGAATCCGATGGTCCATCTACACTGGGTGGTGCCGGATGGACATTGGAGGGAGCCGGGTTTTCTCCTGGACTATACTGTGTGATGTCCTCATCTTCTACTTTCCAGTCTGGAGACAAAGTGAGACAATCCTCGGAGGTTTTCCTCATCTCCCGGCCATGGACTAAAATACAAAGACAAAGAGGATTACTAGACAGGAGCTGATTGGTTCCCCCAAACCAGGACTCCACCCACATCAGGCAGCTTGGTCTCTGAGGAGTTTACAATTCCACCCTCAAGGGAACTAGGAAATGGCTCCTCTGATCTCCTACCAGGTCATTTCTTTATTCATGGACCTTAGTCAGAGAGTGAGGAAACAACCAGAACTGTCTTTTATAGGAGGGACAGTGATGAGGGGATTATAGGACGAGGGTCCCCACCCCCTCTATCACTCATCGCCATCTTCCCAACACAAGAAGTACTGCACTTCCTTATTTAGTCCATGATTTAGTCATGAAGAACAGCGGGGCTGAGCCCCACCAGAGGTCAGAGAGTGAGGATGGGGGAGAACAACCAAGATGAAGACTGGACTGATCCTGAAGACCACCATCATTGGGGTATAGACTCCTCCCTCATTATCACTTTCTGTTTAAGGGTCCAAAGTTGGAGGATGTTATCACATTATTATCACCATGTAAAAGTCTGTGCTCCAATCACATCATCCGATATAAAATGTCCAGCTGGGAGGAAATGGGAGAAAAAGAAGTAAGGCCTATGTAATGTACAACATATTATATAGGATACAAATGTTAGGACTATACAGTATCAGAATGATGTAATGTACAACATAGAGTATATAGTGCAGGGGTCAGGAGTATGTAATGTACAATATAAATGATACAGTGTAATGGTCAGGACTCATAAAATTAGTATTCAGCAATCAGCAGACACATGAATTGTTACTGTAGACAAGTTGCAGAGATCCCACACCGCTGCCTCCCATCTCCTGAGACTGCACTCAGTGACTTGGGTCTGAGACACTACAGACATATCCCTCCACCCGGCACAGCCAGCAGATAACAGAGCAAGGAACCCTGGGAGAAATGTTCTGTCAGAGATCTTACTAGACCCGGGAATGGGGAAGAAGACTCAAAGCACACACCCCAGGTGCCTAGGTCTAGTAATGTCTATGGTGAAAATGAACATTTTGCTGCCAGCTGAACCCCAGAACCTCCATAAATCCAGTCTAGATACATAAATTGTGTCTGCAGCACAGAGAAGGAAGATTATCCGAGAGAAATCCAGGAATACAGGACGGGGAACACAGCTCAGGAAAGTGACCAGGGGATTACAGGCTGATATCACCCAGTCCCCGCCCTACTCTGGACCAATCAGTGAGCAGTATGGGTGGAGGAATGGATTTAGTGTTCATGACCCACCTGTGCTGATCTCTGTAGGAGTGTCCTCCTCTATAAATGTCCCCGTTATTCCATCCTCCTCCATAGACTGCTGATCATCCCTCACATACGCCTCTTCTTCTTCTGCTTTCACCTCAACTTTTATATCTATCAGATCTTCATCCCAATAAAATAATAATAGAAGAGCTCATCTGTAAAACATAAACTCCAATATTGTAGCATCACATAAAAAAAAATCACTTCTATGAGTCCATGTTCTTAATGTTCCATCCCACCAACCTTGTAATAGTGAGGGATGGTGTGACCTTCTTGTGTGGAATCCCGGGAATACAGAGGACGGGGACATCTCTCTGGGGGGTTCCTGGTATTAGGTGGCTCCATCATATCCTTGTGTCCTTCTGAAAACTCCTCCATCACTCCATACTCCTCATCCTCCTCTTTATACTCTTCTTTAACATCAATATTATCATCCCCGAGGATTCCACTCTGAAAGATATAATAAAACATTCATTGTAACAAACATGCTGTGTATAAATCACAACTACCAATAATTGTCATCATCTACCTGATGATGGTGAGGGATGGTGTGACCTTCCTGTGTGGAATCCCGGGAATACAGAGGACGGGGACATCTCTCTGGTGGGTTCCCATGACTGGATCCATCTGTAGGAAACACACACACTGACTGAATCCATTGTTTCTATGTGTTTATCAGATGATGGGGGATCTAGGTGGATCCTCCGTACTGCTCTCTCCTTTACAATAAAGTCTCCTCTTACCCGGTGATGTGAGGGGCGGCTGATTGTCCATCATGACGTCCTTGTAGAGATCCTTGTGTCCTTCTAAATACTCCCACTCCTCCATGGAGAAATAGACAGTGACACCCTGACACCTTATAGGAACCTGACACACACAATGATACAGTCACCATCCAGACACATCCCTTGTCTGTTACTGGAGAATGTCCCAGAATTCCCGGCACCGCTCACCTCTCCTGTCAGCAGCTCAGTGATCTCTCTGGTGACTTCTAGAATCTTCTTCTTCTTTCTCTCTTCTATCAGGGAGGGAGGTGGAGGCAATGTGATGTCATATGATCTCCAGACTTCACAGGAGGAAAACTCTACATCTGAACACAAAGAGTCACATCAAATGATATTCCCAGAATCCTCCTCACCTCTCCATTCAGGTCTCCATTTTATTAAAGCCCCACTTCAGGCTGAGGTATAATTCCCCCCCACAGGACCCCCACACTACGCAGGGTATAGGCTTGTTGCAGCATTCTGATGTCATTACATACAACGCAGGACCAACAGTCCCACTTTACATGTGAGGATACCAAGGGCCCCCACATCCTAAGAGCATCAGAAAAAATCAGATGGAGGGACATTGGGGGGAGGAGCTGTGAGGTCAGTGTGATGTCATAGGATTCTCTGACTCTGGATGGAGGGACATTGGGGGGAGGAGCTGTGAGGTCAGTGTGATGTCATAGGATTCTCTGACTCTGGATGGAGGGACATTGGGGGGAGGAGCTGTGAGGTCAGTGTGATGTCATAGGATTCTCTGACTCTGGATGGAGGGACATTGGGAGGAGGAGCTGTGAGGTCAGTGTGATGTCATAGGATTCTCTGACTCCGTATGGAGGGACATTTGGATGGGGAGATTTGAGGGGTCCTCTATATGAGGCTCCCATGCAAACCAAATCCTTGTTCCTGGGTGCGTCCTACCTCTCCTAAACTGAAGAGTGACCTTTGACCTTTACCATCCAGAAATCTGTCCGGAATCTGTGGAAGTAAGCTGTCATGTGATCAGGTGACGTGCGGAGGAACGGAGTGTAAATAGCAGACAATTGTCTCCAGAGCCCCTAATGGTGGGGATGGATTTGGCGGCGTGCTGGTGCCAAGTTTCCTCCCCCCAGGGTCACTGCAGGTGTGGAGAAAAGCTGTGTAAGAGGATATGGAGGAGAGATGAGGAGGAGATCCAGGAATCAGGAGAAAGGTCAGGGCAAGCAACAGACGAGCGCATCCAAGAGACCAAGCCGGGGTCACTACACAGAAAATCAATCCAAGGAAACAACAGGCAGGACGAGGAATAGCAAGAAGGAGCTGAGAGACAAATGAGAATATTGCTCAGCCAATGGGAGATGATCTCAGCATGACTTCCATCATGAAGGAGATGAGGGGGAGGGGAGGAAGTCACTGAAGGTGACCATAGATCCATGGAAATTCAGCTGGTTCAGCAGGGATCGCTCACATTTCCATCCATGTGTGGCCACTGACGGATAAAAGCCACTCCCCCAGTGGCTGCAGCCAATAGCTTCAGTGCTGATCCATGTATTCTGAGAGCGGAGGAGTCCCCCCATTGTCAGAATACAAGAGTGCAGCGGGGAGGATTCCCCCATCCACCTCCAATGTGTGGATGGGGGAATCACTTCAGTTTTTATGGTCATCCCGCTGGCTGAACGATAAAACTGAACCATGTAGGCCAGCTTTGGGAGCAAATATATTATCATCAACTCCTCCCCCTGAAGGGGTTCATCTGGGTTCCCACACTATATATGTGTGTATCATCATCTGCTGGAGATAGAAGATGTCACAGTGACTATGGAGGAAGAGGATAGACATGACTATGGAGGAAGAGGACGGGCATGACTATGGAGGAAGAGGACGGACGTGACTATGGAGGAAGAGGACGGACGTGATATGCAGGAAGAGGACGGGCGTGACTATGAAGGAAGAGGATGGGCATGACTATGAAGGAAGAGGATGGACATGACGGGGGGTTACTGGGTGTAAATAGGAAATAACATCTTATTACCTGCTCTTCTGCTACTTCCACCGATGTCTCTTTTTCTTTGTGCCACATGGAACTTTGTCTTTATTCCAGGTCACTTCCTGTCTGTACCTGACATCACTTCCTGTCTGTACCTGACATCACTTCCTATCTGTCTTCCATAGAGACTTCCTAACTGGGTAGAAATGAGATCACCACCTTGTGGAGCTCAGAGGAACTGCAGCCCCGAGAAGCATCTGGTAGTGTAGATCTCATTTGTTGCCTCAAGTTTTTGAAAATTTAAGAAAAAAACAAAATATTTTTTCTTTTCTTTTTTTATATTTCAAAACCTTGTGAGAAAAAATTAGATCAGGCTTTCAAAGTGGTCATTGGATTTCAGGCTCCTGTATGTGGCTAGGCTCCCAAAAAGTCTCACATATGTGGCAGAAGCAGAATGTATTTTGAGCTGTAATTCCACATATACCCATGGCTTGTGCAAGAAATAAATCATTTAAATTACAACTTTGTGTAAAAAATGTTTTTGTCATTTTCCAGAAACTTGTGGCAATAAAATAAATCTTCCATGGACTCAATATGCCTCTCAGCAGATATCTTAGGGTGTCTACTTTCCGAAAAGGGGTCATTTGGGGGTGTTTGTACTGTCCTGGTATTTTAGCACCTCAAGAAATGTGATGGGCAGTCAGAAAGTAAAAGCTGTAAATTCCATTATCTCTCCCATAGTTTGTAGACGCTATAACTTTCACACAAACCAATCAATATACGCATATTGGGATTTTTTTAACCAAAAACATGGAGCAGAATACATTTTGGCCTAAATTTATGAAGCAATTTTAGTTTTTTTAGATATTGTTTATGACAGAAACAAGAAAATATTGTTTTTTTCAAAAAAACATTTTTTTCTCAAAATTTTTTTTGTTTATAGAGCCAAAAATAAAAAGCGCAAAGGTGATCAAATATCACCAAAAGAAAGCTCTATTTGTGTGAAAAAAAAAAGGACATAAATTTCATTATGTACCATATTGCATGACCGCACAATTGTCCGTTAAACTAGCGCAGCGCTGTATAGCAAAAAAATGGCGTAAATTCCATTATCTATCCCATAGTTTGTAGACGCTATAACTATCACACAAAGCAATCAATATACACTTATTGGGATTTTTTCACCAAAAACATGGAGCAAAATATATGTTGGCCTAAATTTATTTATTTTGTTGTTTACAAACGGTTTTATTTTGCAAAAGTAGACTGTAAAACAGTACATTTTCAAATGATACTTACAGCAAAAACAAGGCACTTTTGAAAAATACAATACAGAAAAGTATATTAACATAAGAAAGAGAAGAAATAGAAAAGAATAGATTGCAAGTACATGAAATATGTAGACAATAAAGTAGGTTGAATGATACATCTGTCAACAGTATATGCCAGTCAACCTTCACTTGGAATGCTGTTAATCATGCAATAAATGTCTACAATCCCTCCATGATTCTCATTTTATATCAAATAAGTGCATCCCATCCAGTAAGGTATAATGAATACGTTCCATGAGCATCACAGCATCAACCCTGTGTAAAACAGAGGCCAGGGGTACGGCATTGGACCTCCAATGTAAGGCAATGACCCATAAAGTGGCAATACAAATAGTATGTATCAGTCTCATAGTGGCATCAGAGACCCCTGGGTTATGAGCCCCCAATAGACAGGTCTGTATAGACAATCGTACCGGGATACCCGCCAGTGAGGTAGCCACCTCAGATATCTTACGCCAAATCAAAGATATGGTTGGGCAATCCCAGAATATATGAACCAAAGTACCTGTGAGACCACAGCCCCAAAACATAAAGGGGACACCTGAGGGAACAATACATGTAGTCTTGATGGAGTATAATACCATCTGGTTAGAACCTTGAGGGCCGTCTCACAGACAGAAAGAGATCTAGAACACTTACATAGGTTATCCACCATGGAATCCCAATCCTCATCCGAAAAAGTGATACCACCATCCTCCTCCCATCTTCGTCTATACAAAGGGGGTGTAGGAGAAAAACAGATCAAAGATTGGTGATAAAGATCAGAAATAAGACCCCTTCCCCTAGGAGAGACACGGCTGATACGTTCAAAAAATGAAATCGGAGAAGAGGGTATAAGGCCAAAATATGAATTAAACAAATGTCTAATCTGTCGGTAACGATGGTACTCACGAAGAGGAACATCAAAAAACACGCGCAGCATATCAAAAGTAATAGAAGATCCTCCTCTTTGAAAATCAGATAATCTAATAAAAGATCGATCATACCACCTAGGAAACGACTGTGGAGGAGCTAGTAGGTTAGAATAACATTTTTCAAAAACACCCAAAACTTCTTGAGGTAGAGATGAGATAGCGCCGAGTTAGTGCGTAACTTATAGACATGTGGGGGGCGCAGAGAGTGATTCAATTTCCTTGCAAACATAATGGATGCGGAGTTGCTATGCGGCAAGAACGAGGCCTTCGACCAGCGGAGAGCTTTTTCAGTCTTTTGAGAAGGCAGAGTATTCAATTCTAAACGCTTTTGAGATAGTAACCGTTTATTAAGAAGAGATGGATTAGCAATATGTGTTTCTAATTCTCAGGTAAGTTGCAGAATTTGCTGCCATCGTTTTCTATTTCTGGAAGAAGCCATGGAGATAAGGCGGCCACGTAGGACCACCTTATGGGCTACCCATAGTGTGGCTGGAGATATATCAGGAGTAGAATTAGACTGAAAATATTCCAGAATAGATGTAACCACCTCTTGGCGAGAGTTAATATCAGTGAGCATAGAGTCATTAAGTCTCCAAGAGAAGGGGGTAGGTGCCAATCCTATAAATGTGATAGATAAGGCCATTATATTGTGATCTGACCAGGGACTCAAGTGAATACAAGCTGTCCTAGAATTAGATAGTAAAATGGGGGTACAGTAGATATAATATAATCTGACATAAGAGTCATGTGGGTGAGAATAAAATGAGTAATCCCTGGCTCCCACATTATGTGCCCTCCAGGTATCAACCAACTGGAGGGCATCCAGTTTTTTAGTGAGGGATTTTGGGAAAGTTTGGGAAGATTGCGAGGGAGAGCTATGGTCCAAAAGTGAGTTTGCTACCAGGTTAAAATCACCACCCACCAATAGATGGGGGGACAAAAACCTATCAAGAATGCTAAAAAATTGAGGAAAAAAGGAAGCTTGTGCCGAATTAGGCGCATAGATATTAGCGATCGTAAGTTCACGACCCGAAAGGATGCCTTTAAGAATGATAAACCTACTGTCCGGATCACGGTACTTACAGTATGTTGAATCTCAAAAGGGAATGAATTATGCTACAAAAATGGCTACACCTCTGCTTTTAGAGGAATGTAAGGTATAACACCCCTGCCTATAGGATTTATGAAAATATGTCGGGTGTTTTGCGGATGCAAAGTGGGTCTCCTGTAGTAAAATAATTTTAGCCCCTAATCGCTTATATTGAAGAAAGGCTGTTTTGCGCTTGTTTGGTGAATTGAAACCCTGGACATTATGCGAAATACATTGAATAACCATGGCAACATGGAAATAATTGCTATCGGCATAAAAGTACATATTGACAGGACATCTCTAAAAACTATTTGGCTAGACATTAGAATCAGCAGATCCACAACAAAGCAATAATCTGTAGTGACAATTTAAGGAACATCCAGACCCCGGTGTGGGCGCCAGGACATCCACAAATCAGCACAAAACCATTATCATGTACTAAGGCTTTATAAAGAAGAAAGATAGAAAGCAATAGAGGTGAGGTTTTAAGAACTTCTACAATTAAAAGGTTAGCTAGAAAACATGGATCAGGTGGGCCTTTTGCCATACCTGAAAAAACAGAAAAATCAAACATCAAAGGGCCAATCAGGCCCAAACCCTGACGCTGTAAAGCATGGAAACTAGAGCCGCCACTCCACAATCGGGAGGTGACATCTCCGGCCATGCCAAGCGGCAGGGTGGGGTCACGTGTCCAAGAGTCTTAAGATCATGAACATACGGGCGGTGTAATATAGGTCCGAAGACCTTAGTTAAACTTTACACATCCAGATATAAGTACCAAAAACGCAAACATAATATGCAGGATATAGAGACATCTCAATAGTGACCAAGAAAAACATCCAAAGGATGTATGAGACACAAACGAGCAAAATCCATCAATAACGGTTCATCCTGGTTCTTGTCTGACTCTCCTCCGTTCTCTTCTTGGAGATGGAGTGTGCCATATTGGAGATACCCGAGGAGTGGAAGGAGGACGTCGACGAGAAGGAGGATCAACCAAGCCCAATTTGGCCAAAATATCCTGGCCCTCAGGGAGAGAGGTAGCTGTGTATGTGCTTCCATTGTGGGGGACTATCAACTAAAAGGGGAAGCCCCATTTATAGCAGATCCGAGCTGAATAAAGGGTGGACGTAATTTCCTTCATTTTTCTGCGTCTCTCCAACGTAGCCGGAGAGACATCTGGGAATATTTGCAAAGCGGAGCTTTCAAAAATGATTGTTGGGATATTGTGGGCAGCCCTGAGTTTTCTTTACTCAGGAAATCCTTCATACAAAGGACAATGTCACGAGGTGGTTTATCGTTAGGAGGTTTTGGGCGCAGGGCTCTGTGAATGCGGTCACAAGCAAAGGACCCGGTGTCATGGTCCGGGAGGAGTGATTGGAATAGCTTGGTCATGGCTTTTGAAAGGTCACTCACAGACTCCGGGACTCCTCTGACTCGCAAATTATTCCTGCGGTTACGATTATCAAGATCCTCAACCTGTGCCTGCAATTGTGCAAAGGCTGTCTGTAAATGATCGTGATCCCTGGAAAGCTCACCATGAGCCCGGCTGAGTTCATCATGTTTGGTTTCCAAGCGGTCGGTTCTGGAGCCCAATGCCGCTATTTCCTGGGATAGAACATTCGTGCTCTTGTGGAGTTCTGATTGGAATTTAGCAGCAACCTTAGTGTACATAGTTTCCAGGCAAGATTCCAAGTCCCCCTTTGTAGGTTGCTGTGCACATTCAGTGTCCTGAGTTAATGTATGAACTACGGTATTCTGCGTGGGACCGGATGGAGATGCTCCTTCTGTATTATCTTGAGACATGTTGCTTATCTCATGCGTTTTAAGTAGGTATGTCGTAAGGGACTTTTGAGCTTGTCCCTTCTTTTTCTTGGTGGATGGCATATAGGAAGTCCCTTGGGGGTGATCAATTGAAAATTAGATGGCCCAGGAGACCTATAACGCCCTAAGCAGGTACGATGATAGTCACATGGATGCGGTCAGGCACATCAGCAGAATCGTTATATTGTAAAAATTATTATTAACTAGTTGCCGACCGCAGATAGCCGAATGACGGCTTCACCGCGGCCGGCCAGTTCTGGGTGGACGTCATATGACATCCCCCCAGAACGCGCTCTCCTGCGCGCCCCAGGGGGCGCGCACCCGGCGATCTCCGTGATCGCTGTGTCCTACGGACACAGCTGATCACGAGATGTGGTAAAAGGCCAATCATACCGGCCTTTTACCACGTGATCAGCGGTGTCCAATGACACGCTGATCACAGGGAAATGCAAGTGCCGGTTCTCGGCTGCACTTTCCTCACGCTGTCAGATCGTGAGGAAAGTACTGCCGAGAACCGGCAGTTGTCAGAGCGAGGATCGGCACCGATCATCAGGGCACTGATGATCAGTGCCCTGATGATCGGTGCCCAGCAGTGCCACCCACAAGTTCCGCCCACCTGTGCCCAGCAGTGCGCCCACTAGCTCCGCCCACCTGTGCCCAGCAGATCACCCACCTGTGCCCAGCAGTGCATCCACCTGTGCCCAGCAGTGCACCCACCTGTGCCACTCTGCAGTGTCACACACCTGTGCCCAGAAGTGCCACCTACCTGTGCCCAGCAGTGCCACCCACCTGTGCCCACCAGTGCCACCCACCTGTGCCCACCAGTGTCACTCACCTGTGCCCACCCACCAGTGCCACCCACCAGTGCAGCCCAGCAGTGCTGCCAGTCAGTGCCACCAGTCAGTGCCCAGCGGTTGTGCCAGACAGTGCCGCCAGTCAGTGCCCAGCAGTGATGCCAGTCAGTGCCGTCTATCAGTACCCATCATCAGTGTCACCTATCAGTGCCGCCTATCAGTGCTGCATATTAGTGCCGCCTATCCGTGACACCTCATTAGTGCTGCCTATCAGTGCCGCCTATCCGTGCCACCTCATAAGTACTGCCTATCAGTGCCCTTTAGTGCTGCCTATCAGTGCCCATCAGTGCCGCCTATCAGTGCCCATCAGTGAAGGAGAAAAATTACCTGTTTGAAAAATTTTATAATAGAAACAAAGAAACTTTTTTTTTTTTTTCAAATTTTTTGCACTTTTTTAATTTATAGCGCAAAAAGTAAAGCACCCAGTGGCGATTAAATACCACCAAAAGAAAGCTTTATTTGTGAGAAAAAAATGATAAAAATTTCATATGGGTACAATGTTGCATGACCGCGCAATTGTCAATCAAAGTGCGGCAGCGCTGAAAGCTGAAAATTGGCCTGGTAAATAAGGGGGTATAAGTGCCTGGTAGGCAAGTGGTTAAGCCGCAGAAATGCAGAGTGGACATAGGCTGCAACAGGCCCCCCAACGAGACCAAGGATCCAAGAGCTGGCTCCAATTCCCACCACAGGAGGCCTTTGGGCCCAGCAGGGGTCACATTCACGGGGAGGAGCACTTGGACCAGATAGTGGGAGCCACGGACCACCAAACGTTGGAGGGGGATCAGAAAACCAGCACCCGCCCCCACTATACTGCTTGTACTCACTGCGATCCCGATGGGACAGGATCAGGGCTGGATGGAGCAGGTCACACTAGGCCGCAGGCCTCCACCGCCTCAGAGGAGGGAAATAAGGTCCGCCGCCCCCCCCAGATATAGGGAATGGTCCAGCTGCCTCCGATGCCCCGGATGGGTCCACCTCCACCCAGATGGCTGCGGATTCTGTGCTGGGGCTCCGCAGTCGCACCAGGCCTCGGACCTCCACGGTTGTGGAGAGGGGTAATTCAGTCTGGATCCCCTCTCCCAAATGCAGAGGATAGTGAGGGAGCCCCCCTGTGACTCGGATGGGTCCGCGGTCGCCAGATGGCAGCGGAGATGAGGCCAAGGCTCCGCAGCCGCACTAGGCCGTGGATGTCCGCGATCACGGAGATGGGCAATACAGCCCGGATCCCCTCCTCCAGATGCAGGGGACTGTGCAGCAGCCTCCGGCACCCCGTACGATGCCCCCGCTGCCCGGATGACAGCGGATTACAATCCTGGGCGCCGGAGCTCTGGATTAGGTGGCCGCTCCGGTCGCCATTTTGGACATGCCCCGAAAAACCACTTTCTTGTCATCAGTGATGGAAATGTTCCTCACTGAAGTCCTGTCTTCCTGTACATCAGGGGTCCCACACAACCCTGGAGGTGTATTAGTGCCTTGAGTGTGGGAAATGTCTTCTAGATGAATGTTGCTGGACATCCCAGCTCTCATGTGGGGAAGAAGCACACCCTGATATACACCTCAGATATACTCCATGGCTGATTTTCATCATGGAAGAAACAGTCCATAAGGAGATCAGAGGCCCCCAAAGACATGGATGAAGTGTGGGACCGGGTTGGCCATTGATGGCAGGAGAAGAATAAAAATGGAGTCCTTCCCTGTGATTGGCTGAGTACATTTTGTGGTGGGAGATTTCACAAACACTTGGAGGTCTTTTT
Source organism: Staurois parvus (assembly GCF_062004578.1). Classification (NCBI taxonomy): domain Eukaryota; kingdom Metazoa; phylum Chordata; class Amphibia; order Anura; family Ranidae; genus Staurois; species Staurois parvus. The sequence continues at coordinate 382,963 of NW_028317888.1, forward strand.
AAAAATAAATATTTCTACCTCCTGTATACCGGACACTTCCACCCCCTTCCTGCCCAGGCTGACTGGTAACTATCAGCGCTCTCACACTCTGAATGACAATTACACAGTCATGCAACATTGTACCCAAATTATATTTTTGTAATTTTTTCACACAAATAAATATTTATTTTGGTGGTATTAAACACCACTTGTTACCATTTTTCTTGTTTCTTGTTTTTACAAATAAATGGTCTTTCCTTATAAATGTAGACAAAGGTGTATTCTGCGCCATTTCTTGGGTACAATAACCCCAATCAGTGTCTATGATTCAGTGTGTAGGAGAGTTATAGAGTCTACAAACTATGGGATAGATGTCTGAAAATCCATCATGTCTGATGACGGCAGATCTCATTTCTGAGGATCAAAAACACCAGAACGGTACAAATTGTCAGAACTTTATCTGTGAGGAAATAATCCGTATACAATTCATGGAAACAGGCGGGATCTGGAATGAAGGAGATTCCCTACTAATTCTCACAAAGTAACCGACATCCCAGTTCTGTATTTGTGATAATTGGAAGACAAAATAAAACGCAATAATGTGCAAAAATATATATTTATTAATAATATAAATCAGTACAAAATGGGGATGAAATATAATAGGTGATGATAAATAATAAACAATACAAGATAACAGTACAATGATCTAATCCACAATAATGGGGAGAAATACAAGCCAGCAATTACTTCCAAATATTAATGAATTACATCCAACTGTCTGGAAATGTCGTGTAAGAAATCAGTAACTCAGCAACATGTGACAACAGATATACAAATCCCCCCCGTGATCTCTCTACACCCAGATATTCAACGCTCAACGTGTACCTTGCCATGACTTGATCTGGAATCCCATACACAGGCCAATCCAATCCGCTTACAATCTGAGATGAAGATGTAATGTTACATGAAGTAGTCTACCTTGTCATATATATACTGTATACATCCGGATAAACCATTGACTAGAAGCCAGAATCAGCCTACCGGGCACTTCTACCCCCTTCCTGCCCAGGCCAATTTCTAGCTTTCAGCGCTGTCACACTTTGACAATTGAGCGGTCATGCAACACTGTACCCATATGACATTTTTTATCATTTTTTCTGATAGATAGAGCTTTATTTTGGTGGTATTTAATCACCTCGGGGTTTTTTATTTTTTCTTAAACAAACCAAAAACTACTGAACATTTTGAAAAAAAAATTTTTTTTCTTAGTTTTTGTTATAAAATGTTGTAAGTAAGTGATTTTTCTCCTTCACTGATGTGTGCTAATGAGGCTGCACTGATGGGCACTGATGAGGAGGCACTGGTAGGTGGCACTGATGGGCACTGAAAGGCAGCACTCATATATAGCACTGATAGGCAGCACTGACTGGCACTGATAGGTGGCACTGATGAACACTGATAGGCAGCACTGACTGGCATTGATAGGCGGCACTGATTGGATTGATAGGTGGCACTGACTGGCACTGATTGGTGACACTGAAAGGCAGCTCAAATGGGCACTGATATGTGGCATTGATGTGCACTGGTAGGCAAATATGTGGCACTGATGGGCACTGGAATGTGGCACTGTTCAGCACTGACAGCTGGCACTGATGGACACTGGCAGGTGGTACTTCTGGGGCCACACTGATCATCAGGGGACACTGATCATCAGTGCCCTGATGATCAGTGTACATGTCCCCTCTGCAGAATGACGATTACTGGCTCTCCTCTGCTCTGTCAGTGTGACAGCTCGTGAGGAGAGAAATGCCGATAACCGGCATTTCCCTGTTTACATGTGATCATCTGTGATTGAACACAGCTGATCACATGACCAAGCCGACATCTTCAGCTCTTTCCAAGGGACACAGCGCACCGCCGATCGCCGTGCTGCACGCTCCCAGAGCCACACATGCTTGGTGAGAATGGGAGGACATCATATGATGTCCTCCCAGAATGAGAGAACCACTTTGCGCCCATCATTGGACTATATGGCGGGCGGGAGGTGGTTAAAATAAATCTTCCCCAGAAGAGTGAAACGAAAATAATTTATACTGCAGGTAAAATGACTTCACATTGTAGCAATTGTGCACACCGAGATGGACACGGTCATCCATCTTGTTAAGAATCTTCCAAGCTGTATCATCTCTACTCCCAAATCAGCTTTCCTCATCCCCGCTCCCTCTCTGTTGAGTGACATGTGGTCTGTTTGATGCAGATCACAGGCAGCAAACTCCATGGGAGGGCGTCATGGCTATAAATCCCACAACTGAGCTGGGGCCTAGATGTCTGTTAACTTTGCAATCTCGGCTCGTAAAGCCATAAACCAAGTCCTTCACTGAGTTCAAAACACATTCCAAGGGGTTGTAAAAACAGACTTACATTTAAAAACTCACTTTTCATATAAGTTTATATCTTCAAATAGAACATAATTACCTAAACATGGAGCCCATATTCGGACAGCTTAATTTAAGACCATTCTCCAGGTATATTACAACCCCTAGCTGGCATATACAGGAGAGCTGAAAATTACATCTTCTTAACCATTCCAGTGGATATTTCATATTTCATATCTATCCGTTCAGCCAAAGATTCTGCGTAATAATCTACTCGTGGATATGTATCCAGAATAAGTTATGAACCATAATATAATTTTTGCAGGCTTTGGTCATAGCCTGAGGTCTCCACCTACAACTCCCTCCCCAAATGAGGCGATTGGTTTACTGCTCCAGTCAGACACCCTGTGGAGTTGCTAGAAAAAGCTAAGCTAGGCTGAGTTGAGGTGGGTGAGCGTTGAAGATTCTCCCTTTAACATTGGAACCAACTTTGGGAAAAACGCCCTTTTGCTCAGAAAACTTGAAGCTGCTTAACCCAAGGCTTTTGACAAGTACTTTATCCCTCTAAACTCCTTTCCGTTATCTCTTTGCTGTGTTATTGTTCTCTGTATATTTTTATATATATTGGCTACATCTTTTTCTGTAAATATTTTTATTGCACCCTTTTGACCTTTTAGTAATAAATCTTACTTTCTGAAAGTGTTGAACTGTTTCTAAAGCTCTTTAATGCAAACTATGTATTCCTGCCTCTGAAGAGCGCTACTGTGTGTGTTTAACCCTCTGTATAACCTGCCTGCGGTGACAGTGGTGTACAGACAATTATTCAACCATCCTAGTGTTATTGCTGATATTGCCGAGTTTTCTCTTTCTCTGTACAAAAAGGCAGTGGTGGCAGTGTGAATGGTTAATTGTGTAATTAACCTGACCCAGTAACAATCGCTCAGGCTTCCGGTACATCGATTGTGGTCCAGTGAGCTGGAAAATCATTGTGCAGGGTGCAGCTGTGCATGACATTGTTACGCACATGACAGCGCGGTTTTAGATTGGCTAGTCCTTTGGTCATGAGTTTGGTGAGAAGGTCAGGGGTCTGACGCCGCGCCAGTCACATATTGGATGGCAGCGTATGTGGGATAGTTGCATTAAGAGCTTCGGTGAAGTGTTAGGAATTAGCTCTGCACTGAAGGATTGTAACCTTTGTGGAAACAGTCCTTAGAGACAAGCGGTGCATATGTTTCATATACAGTTGTGTTCAAAATAATATCAGTGTGTTGAAAAAAGTGAATAAAGCTGAAAATCCTTCTAATAGCTTTTATTTCCATCCACACGAATGCATTGGGAACACGACACATTCTATTCCAAATCACAACATGAAGAAAAATACATCAAATTTGTGTTGTTCCTCTAAAAAATTTAAAGAAAAGTGAATATTAGACGGTTCAAAAAAATCGCAGTGTTTGTATTCTTCTTTACAAACTCCAACATTCACTATATAAACTGAGAAATGTTTGAAGATTTTGCTTTCCTTTGAATGACTTCATGAATATTTGGTTGTAGTCGCACTGTTTCTGAGAACTGCTGTACATCTGTGTTGCATGGAGTCCCCCAACTTCTGGCCCCTGTGATCAGGTATTCCAGCCCAGGATGATTGGACCACATTCCACAGTTCTTCTCTATTTCTTGGTTTTGCCTCAGAAACGGCATTTTTGATGTCACCCCACAAGTTTTCTATTGGATGAAGATCCGGGGATTGGGCTGGCCACTCCATAACGTCCATCTTGTTGGTCTGGAACCAAGATGTTACACCTTTACTGGTGTGTTTGGGGTCGTTGTCTTGTTGGAACACCCATTTCAAGGGCATTTCCTCTTCAGCATAAGGCAGCATGACCTCTTCAAGTATTCTGATGGATTCAAACTGATCCATGATCCCTGGTATGCGATAAATAGGCCCAACACCGTAGTATGAGAAACATCCCCATATCATGATGCTTGCACCACCATGCTTCACAGTCTTCACAGTGTACTGTGGCTTGAATTCAGGGTTTGGGGGTCGTCTGACAAACTGTCTCCGCCCACTAGACCCAAAAAGAACAATCTTACTTTCATCAGTCCACAAACTGTTGCGTCATTTCTCTTTAGGCCAGTCAATGTGCTCTTTGGCAGACTGTAACCTCTTCAGCACACGTCTTTTTCCCAACAGTGGGACTTTGCGGGGACTTCTTGCAGATAGCTTGGCTTCACATCGGCGTCTTCTAGTTGTAACAGTCCTCACAGGGAACGTCACACCTTCTTTCATCTTCCTGGAGCTGATTGTTGGCTGAGTCCGCGCCATTTTGGCTCTTCTTCTATCCATTCCAATGGTAGTTTTTCGCTTTCTTCCACGTCTTTCAGGTTTTGGTTGCCATTTTAAAGCATTTGTGATAATTTTAGCTGAGCAGCCGATCATTTTCTGCACTTCTTTATATGTTTTCCCCTCTCCTATCAACTTTTTAATCAAGGTACACTGTTCTTCTGAACAATGTCTGGAACGACCCATTTTCCTCAGAATTTCAGAGAGAAATGCACTGTAACCACCATGTACAACATTTGCTGCCTTCCTTCCTTAAATAAGGGCAATAATTGCCACCTGTTTTTCAAAGAATGAATGACGTCACTAATAGAACTCCACACTGCTATTATTTTGAACACAACTGTATATAGAAAGACATATAGCAACAGCTCCTTCCTTTTTCTGCTTCCTATTCTATCTTTGCTTGCAATTATGCCTGGTGACGCAGAATGCAAGAAAATGAGCAAAAGTAATTTGAGTGCTGAATGTGCCTCATGAGGAATGGACATTGGTTGCAAAACTCGTAAAGATTTGATTTGGCACCTACAGGAGCATGATAGCCGAGCAGACCAGAACTCGAGGGAACCTGACCATGATGGGGTTCCCACCTCCTCAGATCCCAGGGGCTCAGAGATGGCCTCGCAGGATGGGCATACAGAGACTGACACTGGAGTATCATCAAATATTATCTTCACACCACCACCTGAGTGGGCCAGCACCAGAGTGCCTGTAACCAGTAGAAATTCTCCTTAGATGCAGGAAGCCCTGAAATGCATCATGGAGACAGTTCCTGGGGCATACCTAAAGTTCCTTGACTGCAAGGCAGAGAGGAAGGCCTTGGTATATGATATACTCCTGACCACTGCACTCTATACACAGGGCTGTATATGACATACTCCTGATCACTGCACTCTATACACAGGGCTGTATATGATATACTCCTAACCCCTGCACTCTATACACAGGGCTGTATAGGACATACTCCTGACCACTGCACTCTATACACAGGGCTGTATAAGACATACTCCTGACCACTGCACTCTTTACACAGGGCTGTATATGATATACTCCTGACCACTGCACTCTATACACAGGGCTGTATATGACATACTCCTGACCACTGCACTCTATACACAGGGCTGTATATGATATACTCCTGACCACTGCACTCTGTACTCAGGGCTGTATATGATATACTCCTGACCACTGCACTCTGTACACAGGGCTGTATATGATATATTCCTGACCACTGCACTCTATACACAGGGCTGTATAGGACATACTCCTGACCACTGCACTCTATACACAGGGCTGTATATGACATATTCCTGACCACTGCACTCTATACACAGGGCTGTATAGGACATACTCCTGACCACTGCACTCTATACACAGGGCTGTATATGATATACTCCTGACCACTGCACTCTATACACAGGGCTGTATATGACATACTCCTGACCACTGCACTCTATACACAGGGCTGTATAGGACACACTCCTGACCACTGCACTCTAGGCTGATGACCTGGGAAGGCTCTCAATGTGTCATCTATGAACAATTTATGATGAAGACGTTTGTCACTCACAACACAATTTTGTTTTTTCATTCAATAAACTTTTTATTGTAATTATATTTTTAACAAGATTGTAATCATAGAATCAGCAAATAACAAAGGAAGGAATCTGATTGGTCAAGAAGATCCCTTGTCTGGAATGTGGGGGCGGAGTCATTATTATTGGTGTACAATACAATACACAACGTGTTCCATTATTATAACAAAGTATTGTAGAAAAGATCCCAACATAGAAAATGGGGGAAAGGAGGAAATAAAGGCGGATATGAAGGGGAATCTGTGTACGGGGAACACCTTAACAATCACCACCATTTTATTCTCCAGGGCCTCTGATGTCACAGAATAGATGTTTGGGGGTTTATCTCATCTTCAGGACCAAAATCTGCATTTTCCCATGTGTGCAAAATCATGCAGAAACAGCTCTGGCAGTGAGAGGGTTAATGTGGGCTAGATGGGATCACTCTGCTGGGGTGACATTAGAGCTCCCCCTAGCTGCAGCCTGGTAATAACATTGCTGGGAGGTCTCTTCATTTCTCTGCTCCATACTTCCCGTCTTTATAGAAACGTCTCCTGACATTTGGGGGTCTATTCATAGAATGTTTGTATAGCAATTCCCTCAGTGAGAATTCATGTCCATTCCTCCTGTGTGAATGGGGGAACCAATGTTATTAGGATCACATCTGAGCTGCTGGAATGTCTTCCATTGATGGAAAATACATTGAAAACATCTTCTCCTGCCATCAATGACCAACCCGGTCCCACACTTCCTCCATGTCTTTGGGGGCCTCTGATCTCCTTGAACTGTTTCTTCCATGATGAAGATCAGCCATGGAGTATATCTGAGGTGTATATCAGGGTGTGCTTCTTCCCCACATGAGAGCTGGGATGTCCAGCAACATTCATCTAGAAGACATTTCCCGCACTCAAGGCACTAATACACCTCCAGGGTTGTGTGGGATCCCCTGATGTACAGGAAGACAGGACTTCAGAGAGGAACATTTCCCTCACTCAGGACAGCAGAGTGGCTTCTCATCCGTGTGAAACATCTGATGTCTGTAAAGATTGGAATTCTGTGAAAAACATTTCCCACACTCAGAACAGGAATATGGCTTCTCCCCTGTGTGACATCTCTGATGTTTGTAAAGATTGCCCTTCTGTGAAAAACATTTCCCGCACTCAGAACAGGAATATGGCTTCTCCCCTGTGTGAGATCTCTGATGTATGTGAAGACTGGACTTCACTGAAAAACATTGCCCACACTCAGGACAGGAATAGAGCTTCTCCCGCTTGTGAGATCTCTCATGTTTATGAAGAAGGGACTGCCGCACAAAACATTTCCCACACTCAGGACAGGAATATGGCTTCTCCACTGTGTGTGATCTCTGATGTGTGTGAAGATTGGATATCTGTGAAAAACATTTCCTGCACTCAGGACAGGAATACGGCTTCTCCCCCGTGTGAGATCTCTGATGATTATGAAGTTTGTACTTCTCTAAAAAACATTTCCCACACTCAGAACAGAAAAATAACTTCTCCCCCGTGTGAGATCTCTGATGTCTGCAAAGACTGGACTTCACTGAAAAACATTTCCCGCACTCAGGACAAGAATACGGCTTCTCCCCCGTGTGAGATCTTTCATGCACATTAAGCACTGATTTATGCCAGAAACCCTTCCCACACTCAGAACAGGAATGTGGCTTTTCCCCCGTGTGAGATCTTTGATGTGTGTAAAGATTGGACTTCACTGAAAAACATTTCCCGCACTCAGGACAGGAATACGGCTTCTCCCCTGTGTGAGATCTTTCATGCACATTAAGCTCTGATTTATGCCAAAAACCCTTCCCACACTCAGGACAGGAATACGGCTTCTCCCCCTTGTGGGATCTTTGATGTGTGTAAAGATTGAACTTCACTGAAAAACATTTCCCACACACAGGACAGGAATACGGCTTCTCCCCCGTGTGAGATCTCTGATGACTATGAAGTTTGGAATTCACTGAAAAACATTTCCCGCACTCAGGACAGGAATACGGCTTCTCCCCCCTGTGAGATCTTTCATGCACATTAAGCTCTGATTTATGCCGGAAACCCTTCCCACACTCAGAACAGAAAAATAGCTTCTCCCCCGTGTGAGATCTCTGATGTGTGTAAAGATTGGACTTCAGTGAAAAACATTTCCAGCATTCAGGGCAGGAATATGGCTTCTCCCCCGTGTGGGATCTCTGATGTCTGGAAAGATGGGACTTCTGTGAAAAATGTTTCCCGCACTCAGGACAGGAATAAGGCTTCTCCCCCGTGTGAGATCTCTGATGTGTGTCAAGTTTTGATTTTTCTACAAAACATTTCCCACACTCAGGACAGGAATAAGGCTTTTCCCCCGTGTGAGATCTCTGATGTTTATGAAGACTGGACGAATCTGAAAAACATTTCCCGCACTCAGGACAGGAATACGGCTTCTCCCCCGTGTGAGATCTCTGATGTGTGTCAAGTTTTGATTTTTCTACAAAACATTTCCCGCACTCAGGACAGGAATAAGGCTTCTCCCCCGTGTGAGATCTCTGATGTGTGTCAAGTTTTGATTTTTCTACAAAACATTTCCCGCACTCAGGACAGGAATAAGGCTTCTCCCCCGTGTGAGATCTTTGATGTTTATGAAGACTGGACTTATTTGAAAAACATTTCCCGCACTCAGGACAGGAATACGGCTTCTCCCCCGTATGAAATCTCTGATGACTGTAAAGATGGGATGTCTGTGAAAAACATTTCCCGCACTCAGGACAGGAATACGGCTTCTCCCCTGTATGAGATCTCTGATGTTTATGCAGACTGGATATCTGTGAAAAACATTTCCCGCACTCAGGACAGGAATATGGCTTCTCCCCCGTGTGAGATCTTTGATGTATGCAAAGACTGGACTTGACTGAAAAACATTTCCCGCACTCGGGACAGGAAAATGTCTTTTTCCCAGTATGCAATCTCTGATGGGCAGAAAGATTGGACTTGTCTGAAAAGCATTTCCTGCACACAGTACAAGAATAGGACTTCTCCCCTGTGTGAGATCTTTTATGCACATTAAGTTTGGATTTAGAATGGTAACATTTCCCGCACTCAGGACAGGAATACGGCTTCTTTCCTGTGCAAGACCTTTTATGCACATTAAGACCGGATTTATATTGGAAACCCTTCCCGCACTCAGTACAGGAGAATCTCTTCCCTGTTGGAAGGCCGGCCCGGTCCCGCACAGTCTGAGGTTCCTCAGGATACAAGGAATCCGATGGTCCATCTACACTGGGTGGTGCCGGATGGACATTGGAGGGAGCCGGGTTTTCTCCTGGACTATACTGTGTGATGTCCTCATCTTCTACTTTCCAGTCTGGAGACAAAGTGAGACAATCCTCGGAGGTTTTCCTCATCTCCCAGCCATGGACTAAAATACAAAGACAAAGAGGATTACTAGACAGGAGCTGATTGGTTCCTCCAAACCAGGACTCCACCCACATCAGGCAGCTTGGTCTCTGAGGAGCTTACAATTCCACCCTCAAGGGAACTAGGAAATGGCTCCTCTGATCTCCTACCAGGTCATTTCTTTATTCATGGACCTTAGTCAGAGAGTGAGGAAACAACCAGAACTGTCTTTTATAGGAGGGACAATGATGAGGGGATTATAGGACGAGGGTCCCCACCCCCTCTATCACTCATCGCCATCTTCCCAACACAAGAAGTACTGCACTTCATTATTTAGTCCATGATTTAGTCATGAAGAACAGCGGGGCTGAGCCCCACCAGAGGTCAGAGAGTGAGGATGGGGGGAGAACAACCAAGATGAAGACTGGACTGATCCTGAAGACCACCATCATTGGGGTATTGACTCCTCCCTCATTATCACTTTCTGTTTAAGGGTCCAAAGTTGGAGGATGTGATCACATTATTATCACCATGTAAAAGTCTGTGCTCCAATCACATCATCCGATATAAAATGTCCAGCTGGGAGGAAATGGGGGGAACAAAAGAGAATCCATATTATGTGTATATATAGCAGTGGGGGGAGGGGGGAGAGAAGAAGTCAGGAGTATGGAATGTACAACATAGAGTATATAGTGCAGGGGTCAGGAGGATATAATGTACAACATAGAGTATATAGTGCAGGGGTCAGGAGTATGTAATGTACAACATAGAGTATATAGTGCAGGGGTCAGGAGTATGTAATGTACAACATAGAGTATATAGTGCAGGGGTCAGGAGTATGTAATGTACAACATAGAGTATATGGTGCAGGGGTCAGGAGTATGTAATGTACAACATAGAGTATATGGTGCAGGGGTCAGGAGTGTGTAATGTACAACATAGAGTATATGGTGCAGGGGTCAGGAGTATGTAATGTACAACATAGAGTATATAGTGCAGGGGTCAGGAGTATGTAATGTACAACATAGAGTATATAGTGCAGGGGTCAGGAGTATGTAATGTACAACAGCCAGTATATAGTGCAGGGGTCAGGAGTATGTAATGTACAACAGAGTATATAGTGCAGGGGTCAGGAGTATGTAATGTACAACATACAGTATATAGTGCAGGGGTCAGCAGTATGTAATGTACAACATGAGTATATAGTGCAGGGGTCAGGAGTATGTAATGTACAACATAGAGTATATAGTGCAGGGGTCAGGAGTATGTAATGTACAACATAGAGTATATAGTGCGGGGGTCAGGAGTATGTAATGTACAACAGCCAGTATATAGTGTAGGGGTCAGGAGTATGTAATGTACAACAGAGTATATAGTGCAGGGGTCAGGAGTATGTAATGTACAACAAAGATTATATAGTGCAAGGGTCAGGAGTATGTAACATACAACAGAGTATATAGTACAGGGGTCAGGAGTATATAATGTACAATAGAGTATATAGTGCAGGGGTCAGGCGTATCGAATGTACAACATAGAGTAAATAGTGCAGGGGTCAGGAGTATGTAATGTGCAACATAGAGTATATAGTGCAGGGGTCAGGAGTATGTAATGTACAACAGCCAGTATATAGTGCAGGGGTCAGGAGTATGTAATGCACAACAGAGTATATAGTGCAGGGGTCAGGAGTATGTAATGTACAACAGAGTATATAGTGCATGGGTCAGCAGTATGAAATGTACAACAGAGTACATAGTGCAGGGGTCAGGAGGATGCAATGTACATCAAAGATTATATAGTGCAGGGGTCAGGATTATGTAACGTACAACAGAGTATATAGTGCAGGGGTCAGGAGTATGTAATGTACAACAGAGTATATAGTGCAGGGGTCAGGAGTATGTAATGTACAACAGAGTATATAGTGCAGGGGTCAGGAGGATGTAATGTACAAAATAAAGTATATAGAGCGGGGTGCGTGGCTTGGCGCATGACCATCTATGCAGCATTTCTGCACAGCTCCTGGCCTGGACCTCCTTCACAGGCTCCTATCTTCCTCCCAGGCTCTCCACATTCATCCTTATGTGCAAGAAACAACACTGGACCCCCAGGGAGCAACGGGGGACCGGTCTGGTGGCATAATAATCCGGTTCCTGGCCCAATCCACGGCCGAGGCCTTGGGCACCCCGGCCTCAAAGATGGCACTGATGGCTCTCCCCTCCTCATCCCTCTTATACACAGGGCTGCCGGAAGATGGGCAGGTAAGCCCACGGGGCTCTATCTCTCTTTCCCTGGGGATCCTGCAAAACCACCTTCTCCTGTACTGATACCACAGGACTTGCAGGAGTCCTGCAGCCCCTCTCCTATGCGGAGATTACGAGACACACAGGGTTCCCGCAGCCCCTCTTCTGCTATGAGATTACAGGACACACAGGGGTCCCGCAGCCCCTCTTCTGCTATGAGATTACAGGACACACAGGGGTCCCACAGCCCCTCTTCTACACTAAGACCACAGGACACACAGGGGTCCCGCAGCCCCTCTTCTTCACCATTGAGACCACAGGACACACAAGAGTCCCACAGCCCCTCTTCTACACTAAGACCACAGGACACACAGGGGTCCCACAGCCCCTCTTCTACACTAAGACCACAGGACACACAGGAGTCCCACAGCCCCTCTTCACCATTGAGACCACAGGACACACAGGGGTCCCGCAGCCCCTCTTCTTCACCATTGAGACCACAGGACACACAAGAGTCCCACAGCCCCTCTTCTACACTAAGACCACAGGACACACAGGGGTCCCACAGCCCCTCTTCTACACTAAGACCACAGGACACACAGGGGTCCCACAGCCCCTCTTGTACACTAAGACCACAGGACACACAGGAGTCCCACAGCCCCTCTTCACCATTGAGACCACAGGACACACAGGGGTCCCGCAGCCCCTCTTCTACACTAAGACCACAGGACACACAGGGGTCCCACAGCCCCTCTTCACCATTGAGACCACAGGACACACAGGGGTCCCACAGCCCCTCTTGTACACTAAGACCACAGGACACACAGGGGTCCCGCAGCCCCTCTTCTACACTAAGACCACAGGACACACAGGGGTCCCGCAGCCCCTCTTCTACACTAAGACCACAGGACACACAGGGGTCCCACAGCCCCTCTTCTACACCAAGACCACAGGACACACAGGGGTCCCACAGCCCCTCTTCTACACTAAGACCACAGGACACACAGGGGTCCCACAACCCCTCTTCTACACTAAGACCACAGGACACACAGGGGTCCCACAGCCCCTCTTCTACACTAAGACCACAGGACACACAGGGGTCCCACAACCCCTCTTCTACACTAAGACCACAGGACACACAGGGGTCCCACAGCCCCTCTTCTACACTAAGACCACAGGACACACAGGGGTCCCACAGCCCCTCTTCTACACTAAGACCACAGGACACACAGGGGTCCCACAGCCCCTCTTCTATACTAAGACCACAGGACACACAGGGGTCCCACAACTCTTCTACACAAAGACCACAGGACACACAGGGGTCCCACAGCCCCTCTTCTACACTAAGACCACAGGACACACAGGGGTCCTGCAGCCCTTCTCCGGCTTCTCTTTGTTCTGAGGATAGCTGGGATCTGCAGTCCCACATGCGATCCTTACACACTTACATCAAATCTCTCCCTATGAAGACGGATTTTGAGCAATGTGTGAAACATATTGAGCGTACAAACGGGAAATTTCTGCTCTTAAACAAGACGTTTGTACGTGTCTGGAAAGGATTGAAAGTACCGCTGATGGCGTAACTAACGCCTTACAAACCCACAAAGAGACCCTTAACTCCCACACGGTCTCTATACAACATCTCATGTACCAACAAGATGACATTGAGAACAGAAACCGCCGTAACAAGATGTAGATTAGGGGCACCCAGAATCCATTGAATCTAAAGATTTAGACACGGTGGTTACCGCTATCTTCAATCAACTCTTACAGCGACCTAAAGACACCTATATAGAGCCGGATCGAGTACATCGCACGCTGGGCACCAGGAATCCTGATCCATCTTTTGTTCATGACACCTTGTGCAGGGTTCACTACTTCAAGATCAAAGATGCCATCATGTGTGCAGCCAGCTTGCAGGATACCATTGTATTCAATGAAGTGCCGGTGATGCTATTTCCTGACTTCTCCCGCCAGACTCTGGCCATGCGCAGGGCTCTGCATCCTCTCACTCAGATGTTGCAGGAAAGGCATATCCGCTATCATTGGCGATTTCCGTTTCAACTTCAAGCTTCACAGCATGGTAAATCCGCTCAATTCTGCACTCTTGGAGACTGTCCCACATTCCTAGGTGTGCTCGAGCTACCTCAGGTGTCCCTCCCAGACTGGTCCTTTCAGCTCCCGACACCAGGTCTCCCATTTCCCTCTCCCTGGCAGTGGTCCGTCCAAAAGAAGCATTCCAGGTCCTCTTCCCAGAAAGATGATCTACTGTCCAAGTAATTTGAGACGTTTGCACCCTTTTTCCTATTTTTTATGGGTTGATTGCCTCTTTTGGTTGCTCCTGTTGGTTCAGTGACTTTTATATTTGTGCTTGTTGCCTTCCGGGCCCTGGGGCCATGGCTCAAGGATTGTTCTTGGGTGATACTGTCGCTGTTTGCTGTGGTGGACTGGGGTGCCTCCAGCCATGGTCTCAGGGGCCTTGGGCCCTCCCTCTATTCACCTCATCTGCACCTGGTTATGTGTATATGTTTATCTATTGAGGGAGGTGTCTATTTTTTCATGCCTGTTTGAGGGTTCATTGAATATGTTTTATAAGGGGGGTCATTCTTGTCTGAGGGGGACCCTCCCTGAAGTTATTAATTGCCTGTGGGAGGCCTGGGTCGGGATCGGATTCATGCACCTTTGACGTTCCCCACCTAGGTCTTCAGTGTACTGTGTTGTACCACACTGTATGTTTTTTCAGACAGCTTGTCTGTCTGTTAGTTTTTGTCTTCTGCTTTTCATTCTTTTTCTGCTCCCCCCCCCCTTTTTTTCTTCTTTTCCCTTCTCCTCTTTTTATCCTTTCTCTTCTTCTTTTCCTCAGAGCTCAGGAGAGGTTTTGCGCAGCGTTGTTTGTGATGCGTCTTTTTCCTATTTGCTCCACTGCCAATGACTATGACTCCAAATTAAATGTTCCTCTATTAATTGTAGGGGCTTCAACACTCCGGAGATGCGGGGTCAGATGCTCTATCATTTTCACAAATATGGCTTGCAGATACTGCTCCTTCAGGAAACTCATTTCCGCTCCGATGGTATCTCAGTCCTCCGCAATCATTATGATACTAAATGGTATCATAGTACTAACCCGCTGGCTAGATCTCGAGGGGTGTCGATTGCTTTTCATCATACCTTTGGCCCGGAGGTCTTGGACTCACTAATAGACCCAGTGGGTCGGTACCTCTTCCTCAAATTAAAGTTCCAAGATTTTGTTTTCACAGTGGCGAATGTATACGCTCCCAACCAAGATCAAGCTCCATTTCTTGCAAAGGTCCTCTCTAAGCTGTCCGATTTTGGGGGTCCCTGTTACATTGTTGGAGGGGACTTTAACGTAGCGCTTTCTCCAGACCTGGATTCTTCCATGGGTAAATCTTCTCTCCTTTCATCGATCTTATCCCTTATTAAGTCGCGCCTGCATGACCTACACCTTGTGGATGTTTGGTGAACCCAACACCCTTCAGAGCACGAATATAGTTATTATTCTGTGGCTCACACGTCATACAGTTGTATTGACTATTTCTTTGTGACGCAGTCTCTCCTTGATTGTCCGACTTCTTCCTCCATCGGTCACTTCCTGTGGTCTGACCATGCCCCAATACATCTTACGATTCAGGACCGATCATCATCTTTGCACCACTTTTCTTGGCGCTTGAATGATACTCTGCTCAAGGATTCTTTGTGTACCACAGAGGCTTTGCAGACTATACAACATTTTGTTCTTGATCACTCCTCAGACACAACCGTATCTCTTAATCAATAGGAGACTCTTAAATGTGTTATTAGAGTTCTTACTAAGCATGGCTCGTTTAAAAAAGTCTTGAACGGCAGAAATGCCTCGCTTGTTCTTACTCATTGTGTGCCTGGAATCTTCTCATAAGAGCACGATAGACCCGAGGATTGTGGTGGACATAACTAATGCTCGCAGAGATTTACTTCAACTGTTAGATTCTTCTTTTCTTATTGCACGAGACAAAGCACGCAACACTTACTACTTCCTAACAAATAAATGTGGTCAACACTTAGCACGAGTACTCCACCCCCGGCCATACCATCGTCCAATCCAGCACATCAAGGCGCCCGACAATACTAAACTACCATAATCGAGGAATTTCATCCACGTTTAAGCGTTACTATTCTCAACGTTATAACCTATCCGCAGTGCATCCTGATACTCTTCCTGCTTCTTCTCTTACGGCTATGTCTCAATACATTACGGAGATGGCACTGCCTGTGTTAGATACTCAGGATGCATTGGCTCTGGAAGAGCCCTTCTCGACTGTGGAAGTCCTTGGGGCGATCAAGGCCCTGAAGGCAGGTAAGTGCCCGGGCTTGGACAGGTTTACCCCTTGCTTTTACAAATTTTTTGCCGCCTCACTGGCCCCGCTTTTAGCCCAAGCTTTTAATACCATCGATGATCTGAATGTGCCTTCTTCGGCCTTTTTGTTGGCCAACATTTCGGTTATCCCAAAGCCGGATAAAGACCCATCTCTCTGCGGTAGCTACCACCCAATCTCTCTACTTAACCTAGATGTTAAGCTTTTTGCAAAGCTTTTAGCGAACCGCCTCTCACCTTTTTTACCAACTTTGGTTCATTGTGATCAGGTTGGTTTTGTCCCAGGTCGTGAGGCTAGGGATAACACCTCTAAAACTATCCATCTCATCTCTTATATCAAGTGACATGGCTTAAAAGGCTTGCCTCCTCTCATTTGATGCTGAGAAAGCGTTCAATCACGTTGATTGGCGTTTCTTACGTCTTACTTTAGAACAGATAGGTTTGGGCTCGCGCCCCTCCACAAAGGTCCCAAATTAAATTAGTGTATCCTCCCCCATTGTTATCTTATTTACAGCTACAAATCTAAATATTGTGTTGTGCCCAGATGTCCTACATTGTGTCCATCCTGTCCAACCAGTCGTTTGCCTAATTATAATATCTTCCCCACTAATTAGTGCCTTACTTTTGTATTAATGTATTTTCCCCATTGTTACACTGTTTACAACTGCAAACTCAATTATTGTGTCCATCCTGACCAACCAGTCCTTTCTGTTTACAGCTGCAAACTCAATTATTGTGTCCATCCTGTCCAACCAGTCCTTTCTGTTTACAGCTGCAAATTCAATTATTGTGTTTCAGTGTCCATCCTGTCCAACCAGTCTTTTCTGTTTACAGCTACAAATTAAATTACTGTAGTTCCATTCCTGTCCATTCTCTCCAGTGTCATCCAAAATGTCCCTAAACTCAATTAAGCCAGTCCCTCCATTGTCATCCTGCTAATGACCCCCCTCCACCTCTCGTCCTGCTCAGGGAGTTTAAGAGGTCAGTGCTGGTCTCTCCTGTGTGCCATTTCTGCTGTGCAACTACTGAGGGGTCCAGCTGCGGCTGGACTATAGTGGCCCCCTGGCTCTGCCTGAGCCCCATTGAAGGAAGGGAGACCCCTGAAGCTACATCAGCCCTGCCTGAAATGCTGTCAGCTTTTCCTGAGACCACCACATCAGCTCTGCCTGAGACCACCGCATCAGCCCTGTGTGAGTGTATGCTTCCCTTGTGCTATCTGACTGCTTATGAACTGCCTCTTGGATTACA
The DNA here is from genome assembly GCF_062004578.1 of Staurois parvus. Classification (NCBI taxonomy): domain Eukaryota; kingdom Metazoa; phylum Chordata; class Amphibia; order Anura; family Ranidae; genus Staurois; species Staurois parvus. The sequence continues at coordinate 400,478 of NW_028317888.1, forward strand.
AATTGCTGTGGAGACTTTAACTTTGCCCACCGGGGCTGGATTACAAGTATTTTGGACTCTCTCTCCCTGCACTACTCCCCATTGAGTGACTGTTGTCGGTTTTAATAAAGCTTTAAGTGTTTGCCATCTGCCTTGTGTGTTCTGTCCTTCTTACGCTTCCATCACACTTACCCTTGCTTTCTCATATCCGAAAGGATCTGGCGTCCTGGGGTGCTTTGGCGTTGCCCTGGTTCGGCTGCATCAACACCCTCAAAATGAACACCTTACTGAAATTACTATACGTTTTCCAGACTGTACCAATTACTGTACCTAAGAGTTTCTTCCTCTCCCTACATTCCCTTTCAATTAGATTTATTTGGCGCCAAGGTTTCTCACGATTAAAATATAGGGTGCTTTCATACCCGAAGTCCGGAGGTGGAGTAGGTTTACCGGACTTTGAACTACACTACAGAGCCATACTGCTGGCCCGGATCCTTGACTGGTTTCCCAGGCCCTTCCTTAAAGCCTCTTGTATGATTGAACAAGATTTGTCTCCGGTCGATCTTCGGGCTTTGCCGTGGGGTTATAGTCGAGACCACAGGCGTTTTCTCGGCCTATCCCCATTGACTGTGGCTGTAATGTGATTGTGGTACCAACAGGACATTGTTGCTCTTTTATCGTCTGATCCCTCTCCTTTATCACCCGTTTGACAACCCTGCTCTCCCTCAGGGCTTGGGCTCTTCTGTCATTGGTCCCTTTACACACACCTTATGGCCCATAGCCCGAGACTTTATCTGCCCTCAATCAGGTCTTCCGCTCCTGCGGGGCGGATCTCGGGATTGGTTGACCACTTTACATTTATCCACATTTTGCAAACTCCTACACTCTTCTTCCGACATTCATCGTCCGCTTACTGAGTTTGAGCGGCTATGCTCCCTCTCTAATCTGCCTAGACATACCCTAACCTCCTTATATAAAGGTCTACACAATGCTCTTTATTCCGATCTCCCTCCCTACACCAAGGCGTGGGCGCGAGATCTCGATAAAGACATCTTGGCTGCTGACTGGTCCACGTCATTCTATTTCACCTCTATTTCTTGTTATTCCCAAGAAAAGAACTTTAACCATTTGCCCCCCGCCCTATGGCCGAATGGCGGCCGGCAAATGTCATCAGCGTTCTGGGTGGACGCCATATGGCGTCATCCCGCACAGGCGCAGATTGCACTCCTGCAGAGCCACGCAGCGGCACAATCTGTCACCGGCCATGTACCTCAGACACAGCTGATGACAGATCTGAGTATCGGACCCCATTGCCGATACCATGTGACCTGCTGTGACCAATCACAGCAGGTCACATGACAGTTTTATACAATGGGTGGCTTCATTCATGCCATCCATTGTATACTAGTGTCTAGCTGTGAATGGTCACAGCAGGTCACATGCACATGTCATGTGATTAGCTGTGGCCAAATCACAGCTAAGCACAAAAAAAAAACCTGACTGAAATCAATGTCATTCAGGTAAATGCTTGCTTATAGCAAAGTAATTCTTTGCTATAAGCAAATTGTGTAAAAAAAAAAAAAAAAAAAATACTGATCACTTCACATAGTGAAATATGAAAATTAAAAAAAAAATAAATAAAAAAAAAATATATTTTTTTTTTCATACTGTCACCAGTCAGTGTCCCTGATCACCGCCATGCCAGTTATATGATGACGCTGTACTGCACTGGTGACAGTATGTAAAAAAAAATAGTGAAACTAATTTTTTTAATTTTCTGAAAAATGACAAAAAAAATACAACTTCAAAAAACTCGCTATGCCTCTTATGAAGTACGTCAGACTGTCTACTCTGCAAAAAGGGGTCATTTGGGGGATATCTTTACTGTCCTGACATTTGGGGGATATCTGTACCGTCCTGACATTTGGGGGATATCTGTACCGTCCTGACATTTGGGGGATATCTGTACTGTTCTGACATTTGGGGGATATCTGTACTGTTCTGACATTTGGGGGATATCTGTACTGTTCTGAAATTTGGGGGATATCTGTACCGTCCTGACATTTGGGGGATATCTGTACCGTCCTGACATTTGGGGGATATCTGTACCGTCCTGACATTTGGGGGATATCTGTACTGTCCTGACATTTGGGGGATACCTGTACTGTCCTGACATTTGGGGGATATCTGTACCGTTCTGACATTTGGGGGATATCTGTACCGTCCTGACATTTGGGGGATATCTGTACTGTACTGTTCTGACATTTGGGGGATATCTGTACCGTCCTGACATTTGGGGGATATCTGTCCTGTACTGACATTTGGGGGATATCTGTACTGTCCTGACATTTGGGGGATACCTGTACTGTCCTGACATTTGGGGGATATCTGTACCGTTCTGACATATGGGGGATATCTGTACTGTTCTGACATTTGGGGGATATCTGTACTGTCCTGACATTTGGGGATATCTGTACTGTCCTGACATTTGGGGGATATCTGTACCGTCCTGACATTTGGGGGGGATATCTGTACTGTTCTGACATTTGGGGGATATCTGTACCGTCCTGACATTTGGGGGATATCTGTACCGTCCTGACATTTGGGGGATATCTGTACCGTCCTGACATTTGGGGGATATCTGTACCGTCCTGACATTTGGGGGATATCTGTACCGTCCTGACATTTGGGGGATATCTGTACTGTTCTGACATTCTTGGACCTCAAGAAATTAGATTGGCTGTCAGTACTTCAGGATTGATCAATTTTCAGATCTATACCATAGTTTGTGAACTCTATAACTTTCCTACAAACTAAATAATACATCCTAATTTGGGTTATTTTCACCAAAGACATGTAGCAGAATACATCTCGGCCTAAATTTATGAAGAACAATTATTTATTTGCAAACTTTTATAACAGAAACAAAGAAAAACGTGTGTTTTTTTCAAAATGTTTAGATTTTTTTGTTAATTTAGCAAAAAATAAAAACCCCAGCGGTGATTAAATACCACCAAAAGAAAGCTCTAGTTGTGTGAAGAAAATGATACAATTTTAGTTTGGGTACAGTGTTGTATGACCGCGCAATTGTCATTCAAAGTGTGAGAGCGCTGAAACGTGAAAACTGGCCTGGGCAGGAAGGTGTAAAATTGCCCGGTATGGAAATGGTTAAGCCCCTTTCTCGATGGTACAGAGACCCCGTCTCTTTACACAGAATAGTTCCTTGTACATCCAATCTATGCTGGGGCTGTACCAAAGCCCCATATCTGGTGGGACTGCGACCTAATACACCCCTTCTGGTGGCAGGTCTTTGCTCTATATGACAAGATTTATGGTGAGTCCTTGACCCCCTCGCCGGAAATTGCTCTCCTCTCTATCTTACCGGGTTCACTGGCTTTGCAGAAGAAATATTTGCTGTGTTACTTTCTATCCGCGACCTGCCAATTGATACCTCTCTTTTGGAAATCGGCTACTCCCCCGCCTCTCTCCCTGTGGGTCTCGGTACTTCATGATACCATGTGTATGGAGGAAATGCTGGCATTTGCTAATGATACCTACGATAAACACAAGTTGTTGTGGTCAGTCTGGCCCCATTTCTCCTCCTCTTTATTACTCCGAGACGTGTGTTCCCCTGTTGTGCTTTAATGGAGTTGTGCCCCACTCCCCCTGGTGTGTTCCTCGGTGAGGCTCTGTAGTCCATGCTGGGGTACAACCAGTGGGATCACCCTGCTGGGATACCGATGGATGGTCACCTTGTCTGCACTTGTCACCATGCCTGTCTCCTGACTCTCTCCCTTTACTTTCCTCTCTTCCTTCAATATCTTTCCATCTGATGTCTCCCTTCTCCTTCCCTCCCCTCCTTGTCTGCACTTGTCACCATGCCTGTCTCCTGACCCTCTCCCTTTACTTTCCTCTCTTCCTTCAATATCTTTCCATCTGATGTCTCCCTTCTCCTTCAATACCCCCTTGTCTGCCCTTGTCACCATGCCTGTCTCCTGACTCTCTCCCTTTACTTTCCTCTCTTCCTTCAATATCTTTCCATCTGATGTCTCCCTTCTCCTTCCCTCCCCCCTTGTCTGCACTTGTCATCATGCCTGTCTCCTGACTCTCTCCCTTTACTTTCCTCTCTTCCTTCAATATCTTTCCATCTGATGTCTCCATTCTCCTTCCCACCCCCCCTTTTCTCCCTTGCTCTCTGATTGGGTATATTTTCTAGGCTTTATGGTATGATTTTGTTATTGTTGAATATCACCTGTTTGGCGACACCTCTTTTGTAGCTCTGGTTGGATACGTATTTCTCCATCCCCATGAATCATACTACTACCTATATTGTGCTTTATTCTTGCCCATTTTATTGTTGATATTCTTATAATTTTCCTGTTATGTAATGTTTGATTTGATCAAAAATCTAAAAAAGACAAATTTGCCTTTAAAGTATATAGTGCAGGGGTCAGGAGGATGTAATGTACAACATAGAGTATATAGTGCAGGGGTCAGGAGTATGTAATGTACAACATAGAGTATATAGTGCAGGGGTCAGGAGGATGTAATGTACAACATAGAGTATATAGTGCAGGGGTCAGGAGTATGTAATGTACAACAGAGTATATAGTGCAGAGGTCAGGAGTATGTAATGTACAACATAGAGTACATAGTGCAGGGGTCAGGAGTATGTAATGTACAACATAGAGGATTTAGTGCAGGGGTCAGGAGGATGTAATATACAACACAGAGTATATAGTGCAGGGGTCAGGAGTATGTAATGTACAACATAAAGTATATAGTGCAGGGGTCAGGAGTATGTAATGTACAACATAGAGTATATAGTGCAGGGGTCAGGGGTATGTAATGTACAACACAGAGTATATAGTGCAGGGGTCAGGAGTATGTAATGTACAACATAGAGTATATAGTGCAGGGGTCAGCAGTATGTAATGTACAACATAGAGGATATAGTGCAGGGGTCAGGAGGATGTAATATACAACACAGAGTATATAGTGCAGGGGTCAGGAGTATGTAATGTACAACATAGAGTATATAGTGCAGGGGTCAGGAGGATGTAATGTACAACATAGAGTATATAGTGCAGGGGTCAGGAGTATTTAATGTACAACATAGAGTATATAGTGCAGGGGTCAGGTGTATGTAATGTACAACATAGAGTATATAATGCAGGGGTCAGGAGTATGTAATGTACAACATAGAGTGTATAGTGCAGGGGTCAGGAGTATGTAATGTACAACATAGAATATATAGTGCAGGGGTCAGGAGTATGTAATGTACAAGTTATATAGTATAAGGGTCAGGACTCTCAGTATTAGTATTCTGTAATCAGTGGAAGCTTAAATGTTTACTGTAGAGGTGAGCTGGGATTAAACCATCATGAAACAGGTTAGATTGGAGGTGAGCAAATCCTTGGACAGAATGGTGGCGGTGGACGTGGTATACTTGGACAGAGGGGTGGCGATGGACGTGGTATACTTGGACAGAGGGGTGATGGTGGACGTGGTATACTTGGACAGAGGGGTGGCGGTGGATGTGGTATACTTGGACACAGTTCCCCACACACGGCTAATGTGTAAGGTAAAGTCTATGGGCTGGAAAAATCTGAATGTAAATGGATAGAAAACTGGCTAAAAGATGGTATTCAGAGAGTAGTGGGTAATGATTCATACTCTGAATGGTCTGGGGGTGCCAGTTGGGTACCGCAAAGTTCACTGTTCTTAGTGGGAGTACCCCAAGGTTCAGTGTTAGTAGAGTACCCCAAGGTTCAGTGTCATCAGTGGTGTATCCCAAAGTTTATTGTTAGTGGGATACCCCAAGGTTCAGTGTAATTAGTGGGATACCCCAAGGTTCAGTGTAATTAGTGGGATACCCCAAGGTTCAGTGTGATTAGTGGGGTACCCCAAGGTCCAGTGTGATTAGTGGGGTACCCCAAGGTTCAGTGTGATTAGTCGGGTACCCCAAGGTTCAGTGTAATTAGCGGGATACCCCAAGGTTCAGTGTCTTCAATGGAAGGGGTTAGTGGGGTACCCCAAGGTTCAGTTTTGGGACCCCGACTTATTAATATATTTATAAACAATATCGGGTCTGATATTAAAAATCCCAAGGGGGATATGATCACCATGTATGATACATAAGGGGGATATGATCTCCATGTATAATACATAAGGGGGATATGATCTCCATGTATAATACATAAGGGGGGATATGATCTCCATGTATAATACATAAGGGGGGATATGATCTCCATGTATAATACATAAGGGGGATATGATCTCCATGTATAATACATAAGGGGGGATATGATCTCCATGTATAATACATAAGGGGGGATATGATCTCCATGTATAATACATAAGGGGGGATATGATCTCCATGTATAATACATAAGGGGGGATATGATCTCCATGTATAATACATAAGGGGGATATGATCTCCATGTATAATACATAAGGGGGATATGATCTCCATGTATAATACATAAGGGGGGATATGATCTCCATGTATAATACATAAGGGGGATATGATCTCCATGTATAATACATAAGGGGGGTATGATCTCCATGTATAATACATAAGGGGGGATATGATCTCCATGTATAATACATAAGGGGGGATATGATCACCATGTATAATACATAAGGGGGATATGATCTCCATGTATAATACATAAGGGGGGATATGATCTCCATGTATAATACATAAGGGGGATATGATCTCCATGTATAATACATAAGGGGGGATATGATCTCCATGTATAATACATAAGGGGGGATATGATCTCCATGTATAATACATAAGGGGGGATATGATCACCATGTATAATACATAAGGGGGATATGATCTCCATGTATAATACATAAGGGGGGGATATGATCTCCATGTATAATACATAAGGGGGATATGATCTCCATGTATAATACATAAGGGGGGATATGATCTCCATGTATAATACATAAGGGGGGATATGATCTCCATGTATAATACATAAGGGGGATATGATCTCCATGTATAATACATAAGGGGGATATGATCTCCATGTATAATACATAAGGGGGGATATGATCTCCATGTATAATACATAAGGGGGGATATGATCTCCATGTATAATACATAAGGGGGGATATGATCTCCATGTATAATACATAAGGGGGGATATGATCTCCATGTATAATACATAAGGGGGATATGATCTCCATGTATAATACATAAGGGGGATATGATCTCCATGTATAATACATAAGGGGGGATATGATCTCCATGTATAATACATAAGGGGGGATATGATCTCCATGTATAATACATAAGGGGGGTATGATCTCCATGTATAATACATAAGGGGGGATATGATCTCCATGTATAATACATAAGGGGGGATATGATCTCCATGTATAATACATAAGGGGGGATATGATCTCCATGTATAATACATAAGGGGGGATATGATCTCCATGTATAATACATAAGGGGGGGATATGATCTCCATGTATAATACATAAGGGGGGGATATGATCTCCATGTATAATACATAAGGGGGGGATATGATCTCCATGTATAATACATAAGGGGGATATGATCTCCATGTATAATACATAAGGGGGGATATGATCTCCATGTATAATACATAAGGGGGGATATGATCTCCATGTATAATACATAAGGGGGGATATGATCTCCATGTATAATACATAAGGGGGGATATGATCTCCATGTATAATACATAAGGGGGATATGATCTCCATGTATAATACATAAGGGGGATATGATCACCATGTATAATACATAAGGGGGATATGATCTCCATGTATAATACATAAGGGGGGATATGATCACCATGTATAATACATAAGGGGGGATATGATCTCCATGTATAATACATAAGGGGGGATATGATCTCCATGTATAATACATAAGGGGGGGATATGATCTCCATGTATAATACATAAGGGGGGATATGATCACCATGTATAATACATAAGGGGGGGGGTATGATCTCCATGTATAATACATAAGGGGGATATGATCTCCATGTATAATACATGATGGGGGGGATAAGGGTGGATTGCTGTAGGAAAGTCCTGGATTCTTTTGTCTGCAGCACAGAGAAGGAAGATTATCCGAGAGAAATCCAGGAATACAGGACGGGGAACACAGCTCAGGAAAGTGACCAGGGGATTACAGGCTGATATCACCCAGTCCCCGCCCTACTCGGGACCAATCAGTGAGCAGTATGGGTGGAGGAATGGATTTAGTGTTCATGACCCACCTGTGCTGATCTCTGTAGGAGTGTCCTCCTCTATAAATGTCCCCGTTATTCCATCCTCCTCCATAGACTGCTGATCATCCCTCACATACGCCTCTTCTTCTTCTGCTTTCACCTCAAATTCTATATCGATTGGATCTCCACTCTAAATCAAGAAAATGAGAGAGAATATCATCTGTAAAATGTAAGATTTATGATTGTGACATCACACACAAAATCCATTGTCTCCACAAGTCCATGTTCTAGATGCTCCATCCCACCAACCTTGCAATGGGGAGGGATGATGTGACCTTCTTGTGTGGAATCCCGGGAATACAGAGGACGGGGACATCTCTCTGGTGGGTTCCCATGACTGGATCCATCTGTAGGAAACACACACACTGACTGAATCCATTGTTTCTATGTGTTTATCAGATGATGGGGGATCTAGGTGGATCCTCCGTACTGCTCTCTCCTTTACAATAAAGTCTCCTCTTACCCGGTGATGTGAGGGGCGGCTGATTGTCCATCATGACGTCCTTGTAGAGATCCTTGTGTCCTTCTAAATACTCCCACTCCTCCATGGAGAAATAGACAGTGACACCCTGACACCTTATAGGAACCTGACACACACAATGATACAGTCACCATCCAGACACATCCCTTGTCTGTTACTGGAGAATGTCCCAGAATTCCCGGCACCGCTCACCTCTCCTGTCAGCAGCTCCATCATCTTCTTGGTGACTTCTAGAATCTTCTGTGTCTTCTGTCTTGTAGGGATCAGGGATGGAGGTGGGGGGATGGTGATGGGATTCTGGATTCTCGAGGATCTTGTGGTCATACGATGAGATCTCCTTCTGGTGTCATTGTCGGTAGATTTCTTCATGACTCCTGTACAGTTCTGTGTGATACAAAGATAAATCTCACTCTCCCATAATCCCTCACTTCTATGGTCAGCTCTAGATTTATTCTCCAGGGATTGGCCACAATGTGCCGACTCAGCAAAGGACAGACATCTCCATCCAATGATATGATGACAATGGGGTCAGATTTATAGCTCCTTCTAGAAGTCATATAATAGAGTCACTAATGGTTTACTAGTAAGGCTCACTGACCCACCAGGAAATGTCACCCATGGATTTAGTGGTCAGTGGGCGTGGCATGCTGGTAATCATGGGTCTCCCTGATTGGACTAAAGCTGAGATTGTTCTCTTCTATAACCAATGCCGCCATCTTGTGCTATAACCAAATCTCATAGAGTCCGGACACTTTATGTATTCATAGTACTTGTGTGGATGTCGTTATTGATTACAGAACATCAGAAGACTTCAAGTGACTCTGAATCCCTCCCAGTGTACAGCCCAGTCAGATTTAACCCCTTCATTACACTCACCTCTCCAGTCAGCAGGCTGAGGATCTCCAGGGTGAGCTTCAATATCGTCTCATTCCGGGGAAATTCCTTCCTTACAATCTTCACAAAACCCAAAGTCTGCTGATTGTCCATCATGACATCCTTGTAGAGATCCTTGTGTCCTTCTAAATACTCCCACTCCTCCATGGAGAAATAGACAGTGACACCCTGACACCTTATAGGAACCTGACACACACAATGATACAGTCACCATCCAGACACATCCCTTGTCTGTTACTGGAGAATGTCCCAGAATTCCCGGCACCGCTCACCTCTCCTGTCAGCTGATGGACCATCATGGTGGTCAGTTCCAGAATCTTCTGCTCTTTCTCCCTCTCAGGTATCAGAGAATGAGATGGAGGCACCATGGTGAGGCTCCGGGTTCTGCTCCATCGTCCTGAGATTGGCTCCCCACTAGACTTCTTCTTTACAACATAATCCTACAGATCAGGAGACAAACAAAACAATATCAACCACCTGACATCATCTAAATGTGTGCAAAGATAAAATGGTCTATTGACCAGAATAGACAAGAGTGATGTCATGTGACCTCCCAGAACCCTCCTCACCTCTCCGGTCATGTCTGTGTGTTATTAATAGAGATAAGAGTGATGTCATGTGACCTCCCAGAATCCTCCTCACCTCTCCGGTCAGGTCTGTGTTTTATTAATAGAGATGAGAGTGATGTCATGTGACCTCCCAGAATCCTCCTCACCTCTCCGGTCAGGTCTGTGTTTTATTAATAGAGATAAGAGTGATGTCATGTGACCTCCCAGAATCCTCCTCACCTCTCCGGTCAGCAGGTAGATGATCTCCAGGGTGAGGTTTAGTATCTTCTCAGTCATGTGACTCCGGTCCTCCTCCATCCTCATTGGTGCCATCATGTGATCTATACAGGTCTCCTTGTAGACGGATAACTTTGGGAAATGAAAGTAAGAATGATTTGGATGGTATTGGTCACACAATAATAGGATGTGGATGTGAGGGGGGAATAGGAGGGTTGATGGACATTGAAGAACTACTCCCCCCATGGGAACACATTTTGTTTGGACTGTTTAGTGTTTACTACAGTTTTGAGGTCCGGGGCCCCTTTTCTCTGTTGGGTTTGTTTGGTCTCTGAACTGGTTTTGATGAGTTTTAGATCTGCAGACAAGGAATGATAAATCTGATCCTTCCTATGACTAGTTTGCTCTGAGGCAGTGCTGTGAGGTCAATGTCGGCTCATCATGCAGGGATGGTCACTTTACATCACCCGATGCCCGGGATATGTAGTTCTGGTGGCCGGGCAAGTATTGTGTTTAATCTTTATCCCTGCTGAGGGCAAGCCGCAGGGCTCTCCTTTCAGGTGCCAGCCTCTGCCACCCCGTGTGTGTGATCCTCTCCTGTACCTACTATGCTTCCCCGGCTCCTCTTGCCCATCTGTGGGCCCGGGTCAGCGGGTGTCGGAGAGAGCGGACATGTTCACTCCCTTCTTGTCCTGACCCAGAAGTGATGTTATGACAGATTTCCCAACCATCGAGGGCGGCAAAGAATGTAATGCGGTGCGATGTGCACTACATTACATCCAGTGGAGTACAGGGGAGACATTGGGGGTCTTTTAGACCCTGGATGTCTCAATAAAGAGAACCTCTCATCAAAAGTCATCACATAGAGGACTTTGTCCCCTTAAGTAAATTTTTTTTTTAATTGTAAAGAATTAAAAGTTACACCCAAGTACATAACTCCTCCCTTTAAAAAATGTTGAGGCCCCCCACCCCCACATATATGCACGCCCAAATGTAAGAGCACACGCTGGAGCGCCTACACGTGATAACATTGATTGTGATACACGTTACATATCGCCGGTCACACCAGAATGAGAGGATAATTCTAGGAGCAGACCTCCTCCGTACTCTATACTGATGACCTAGAAGGGGCTATAAATGTGTCACCTATAGATAATACCGGGACTAAAGGTTGTCACCATTTCAGCACACACAACTTAAGGTTTGACATGTTGGATATCTATTTACTCGCTGCAACCTCGGCTTTTATATTTTTACACATAAATGGGTCATTTATTGCTTTTTTGTGCCCTGAAATTAACTTAAGTATATTTTTTACTGAAATTTGGCATTTCCTAGACTTTGTGATAATATTTTCTGACATAAAAAATTAGAACTGCCGCTATTTTATTCTCTAAAGTCTCTACTTTCAGAAAATCGATATTTTGGGAGTTTTATGTCATCTTCAGGCCTAAAATGATTTTCTAAACGTGTGCAAAAAATGGCTCTGGGCGTGAAAGGGAGAAAGGATAAGCCGGACACTCCCCTTTCCTGAGGAGTAGCCAATCGGTACTCATTACACTGCAAGGTCTCTCCCCTCTCTGCTAGTCCCCGGGTGCAGTGCTGGAGACAGGCGGGGGAGGGGAGGAGGAGATAAACAGAACAATGTTACACATATTACACATTTAAATTGCTATAAAACTCTTTTAATTTTTTTAAAGCCCCCAACATTCCTAAAAGAGCCTCAGATTTATATATATTGTTGTAAATAGGAAATAACATCTTATTACCTCCTCTGCTGCCACTTCCACCAACGTCTTCTCTATACTTCTTCCCACGTCACCTCTGATCTGGAACTTCCTGTCTGTACCTGACATCACTTCCTGTCTGTACCTGACATCACTTCCTGTCTGTGCCTGACATCACTTCCTGTCTGCATTCCATAGACTTCCTGTGTGAGTATAGGTGAGATCAGCACCTTGTGGAGTTCAGAGGAACTGCAGCCCCGAGGACTTGGATTAAAAATGATGTTGGTCAAGGGGGAACACTTAGAGCCTAGGATGAATCCAACCCTACACCTCCTCCATATAGACAACGTAAACTGCATGAGTCCTAATATGAGAGGAGAGGTAGTGCGGGCTGTGACAAAATAAGTCCCCCTCATTCCCTCTTTACACCAAGTCATGGCCAGACATGCACGCCTCGGTTAGCAAGTCGCTGTGGGCGTGTGCATGTGGGTGGGATCTGTGACAGCCTCTGATGACTCCTCTGTCATCCAATAAAGCTGATGGACCTCTGATGTCTTCCTTGTCCTACGATGAAGCTGATGGACCTCTGATGTCTGCCTATCCTCTGATGAAGTTGATGGACCTCTGATGACTCCCCTGTCCTCCAATAAAGCTGATGGAACTCTGATGTCTCCCTAGTCCTACGATGAAGCTGATGGACCTCTGATGTCTCCCCTGTCCTCTGATGAAGCTGATAGACCTCTGATTTCTCCTCTGTCCTCTGATAAAGCTAATGGAACTCTGATGTCTCCCCTGTCTCTAATGAAGCTGATGGACCTCTGATGTCTGCCTATCCTCTGATGAAGCTGATGGAACTCTGATGTCTCCCTAGTCCTACGATGAAGCTGATGGACCTCTGATTTCTCCTCTGTCCTCTGATAAAGCTAATGGAACTCTGATGTCTCCCCTGTCTCTAATGAAGCTGATGGACCTCTGATGTCTCCTCTGTCCTCTGATGAAGCTAATGGACCTCTGATGTCTCCCATCTCCAATGAGGCTAATGGACCTCTGATGTATGCCTATCCTCTGATGAACCTCTGATGACTCCCTTGTTCTACAATGAAACTGATGGACATTTTGATGTCTCCCCATTCGCAGATGAAGCTGATGGACCTCTGATGTCTCTTCTGTCATATGATGGACCTCTGATGTCTCCCCATCCTCTGATATCCACCAGTCAATGTTCACTGAAGGAAGGGGGATCCAGGAGTGAACATTCACTGAAAGAAGGGGAGATCCAGGAGCGAATGCTCACTCCAGGAGGGAGAAATCCAGGAGTTAATGTTCACCATGGGAAGTGGAAATCCAGGAGTAAATGTTCAATGAAGGAAGGGGGGATTCCAGGAGAGAATGTTCACTAATCTCCCACCCCTCTAACTGGCATCACCCCGTGTGTCAATCCTAGGTGTGCTAATGGGCCCATGGCAGGGGTGTGTGGGGGGACCTAACTTTACCAGGGTGTGTGGGGAAAACCCCCATTGCTGGGCTATGCAGGGGGACCTACCATTACTTATGTGTATGGAGGAATCCATCATAACCTGGGTGTGTGCGAGAGGGCTCACCATTACCAGGGTGTGTGCACGGGGGGGCACCATTGCTGGGGTGTGTGGGGGAACCCACCATTACAATGGAGTTCGGGGGAGCCAACCATTACTGGGGTATATGGGGACCCACCATTTGTCAATAAGATAACACCGTGTTATCATTAGTTCATTTTTAAGTGGAGTTCCCCTTCATCTTCATACTTCTCCTAATGCTGGATGAGGGTCTGGTATGGATATTAAAGGGGAACCCCACACTTATTTAGTTTTGAAGCAGAGTTTTCCTTTATATTGTTAGACCTCACAGTTGAGCTGAACTTTTACTGCCCCCTATATCTGCAGAGGCAGTGGGCAGTGTCTACACATATCCCAGTAGTGATGGTTGTCTTCGCAGTCACAGCAGGAATTATCCCCAAGATGTCACTTTTGATGGGTGTAGCTCCTGCTGAATGTGACCCATTGAAGTGAATGAGGCTGTTCTTTGACCCCAACAAGTGCAGGCAATGCATGTGACTCACAAACTGCACCAAAAACACAAGGCAGGTGCATTTTTTATGTGGTTTGCCATGTTTTCCATTGATTTCAATGGGGAGGTGCATTTTTTGTGTGGCTTTTTTTTTTACCACACCAAACCTGCACTAAAAATGTGACAAGCAGGACTTCGAAAAATGCAGCGGCCCCGCATCGGCTGAGTGTGAATCTGGGAGGGAAATGTAATTTGTTGGCAATTTAAAACTCTTCTCTAGATTTGTAAATGTCAGGGACGTGCAATGATTGACACCCCCTTACCCAGATAATGGGGACTTGTAATCTGACAGATTCACACAAGAATTGTTCATTGCTGAAGGAGCCCCGAGAACCCTTTGGAGGACCCCTGACTGAGAAAGGCTGGACTAGGCAGTCATATATCTCTGCCCCCTTGGTGGGAGTGGAGGTGACCCCTCTATAAGTGTAGTGATCCCCCCAAAGGGGGTATGTTTGTTCACTCCAGCACTCTGCCTCCCAACCCCAAGAACTGTCTCAGCCCCAACTGACACCCCTGACAATAGTGAAGTACAAGGACCAATGAAAAGCACACACGGTATAATAAACACAGAGATCAGCTTTACTGTAAGACCTCTATGGGAAGTAATAAACATGAACAACAGGTATACGTTCGGTGATTCCAGAGAACAGCAAATCCTGAGACCGGAAGCAATATAACTCACTTTTACACTCAGGCTGCTTTCAGGGGATTCCAACCGTGAATAACCCCAAGAGCAGAGGAAACACTTACATGGCGCCCTCAAAGTGGGTCTAAACCCCTTTACATAAACTCAGCTCTATGATGTCCAAGCAGGAGGAGAGCAGAAGGATGACTCTCTGTGGTGTCAGACTTCTCCCTTCTAACCCCCGACACCACAAGCCCAATAGGCAAACACTGCGCCCAACTGATGCTTCATAGCTACTTTCCAAGGTAGAGCTATTCCCTCCCACACCATGCAATATAGAGGCCTGAATACGCATGCGCGTGCCCGTATGGCACCAGTAACTTCAGTCTCTTGGTAACAGGATGAATGTTGGGGTCTTCAGCGAGACACTTTCATTGGTGCACTTACACTCCTATGGTAAAGTATCATTGTAATCCCGTGGCAGGATTTGTATAGCAAAGCAAACACTGTGTCTGTATAGCAGGACCATCTACACAACCCAGTGCCTGGTGAGTATGGGAGAAGTGTCATGTCTCTGTGTGCCGTGTTCCTGTCATCTGCCAGGGGGCAAAATCCCTCTCACCAGATCCTGGGACTAAGGCCCAAACCATGGTCCTGGAAATGACCGGCTCCTGTGGTCACCTCACGATGAGCCCTTCACACTGTCGGTGTAGGCACTGTACTGTAGGCCACATCTCTCAGGTTGGATGTTCCCTGACTGATGCAGATACCTAAACATGCTGTGAACTGACCCTGAGCACTTCTCTGCCAGGTCCACACTGTCTCCTGCCACATGCAGACTGCCTCCCCTCAGGAAAAACAAGATGGAGTCCTTCACTCTGCTCTCACTAAGCATGCTGGTCTCTGTAGTTCCATCCCTCATATCAGCCTATCAGGCCGTTTCTGTTCAGGACTGCATATCCCACAATGCTTTGCAGCTGCACCTCCTGCTTGAGAAAGTCCCTGTCATTGGCTCCTTTAATACCTCTTCTGATTGGCTCTCTCTGTATTACAGTCTGAGAGGAGAAGGGAGGGGCTGAAATCCCTGACTGCCTTGTGTGTATCCAGTGCAAGTGTCAGATTTCACAGGAGATGCCAGTCAGCAGGTTACAGCAGTCACAGATAGGAGTCATTTCCTCCCTACACAAGGATCTACAGTCCATACACACCCAGCACAAGGCCGGGGTCACACTACCAGACGCTTCTCGGGGCTGCAGTTCCTCTGAGCTCCACAAGGTGGGGATCTCACTTCTACCCACACAGGAAGTCTCTCTGGAAGACAGACAGGAAGTGATGTCAGGTACAGGCAGGAAGTTCCGGGTGAGAGCTGAGTTGGGAGGAAGCAGAGAGGAGACGTTGCTGGAAGTGGCAGCAGAGGAGGTAATAAGATGTTATTTCCTATTTACACCCAGTAACCCCCCATCATGTCCGTCCTCTTCCTCCATAGTCATGTCCGTCCTCTTCCTCCATAGTCATGTCCATCCTCCATAGTCACTGTGACGTCTTTTATCTCCAGCAGATGATGATACACACATATATAGTGTGGGAACCCAGATTAACCCATTCAGGGGCAGATCATTCCCCCACTTCCGGGGCCGGAACATTCTCCTCATTGTGGAGAGGTGTCACCTTCTCACCTCATCAGTCTATACTAATGGATTATACCACTTTTATAAGTGGCGGGGAATGGAGAATCCTATGACATCACACTGACCTCACAGCTCCTCCTCCCAATGTCCCTCCATCCAGAGTCAGAGAATCCTATGACATCACACTGACCTCACAGCTCCTCCTCCCAATGTCCCTCCATCCAGAGTCAGAGAATCCTATGACATCACACCTACCTCACAGCTCCTCCTCCCAATGTCCCTCCATCCAGAGTCAGAGAATCCTATGACATCACACTGATCTCACAGCTCCTCCTCCCAATGTCCCTCCATCCAGAGTCAGAGAATCCTATGACATCACACTGACCTCACAGCCCCTCCTCCCAATGTCCCTCCATCCAGAGTCAGAGAATCCTATGACATCACACTGACCTCACAGCCCCTCCTCCCAATGTCCTTCCATTTGGCTCCTTTCTTTTTATTCTATGGTCTTAGGATGTGGGGGACCCTTGGCATCCTCATAAGCAAAACAGAACTGTAGATCCTGTGTTGTGTGTAATGATGTCAGAATTCCTTATACCCTGCGTAGTGTGGGGGTCCTGTGGGGGGAAATTATACCTCAACCTGAAGTGGGGCTTTAATAAAATGGAGACCTGAATGGAGAGGTGAGGAGGATTCTGGGAATATCATTTGATGTGACTCTTTGTGTTCAGATGTAGAGTTTTCCTCCTGTGAAGTCTGGAGATCATATGACATCACATTGCCTCCACCTCCCTCCCTGATAGAAGAGAGAAAGAAGAAGAAGATTCTAGAAGTCACCAGAGAGATCACTGAGCTGCTGACAGGAGAGGTGAGCGGTGCCGGGAATTCTGGGACATTCTCCAGTAACAGACAAGGGATGTGTCTGGATGGTGACTGTATCATTGTGTGTGTCAGGTTCCTATAAGGTGTCAGGGTGTCACTGTCTATTTCTCCATGGAGGAGTGGGAGTATTTAGAAGGACACAAGGATCTCTACAAGGACGTCATGATGGACAATCAGCCGCCCCTCACATCACCGGGTAAGAGGAGACTTTATTGTAAAGGAGAGAGCAGTACGGAGGATCCACCTAGATCCCCCATCATCTGATAAACACATAGAAACAATGGATTCAGTCAGTGTGTGTGTTTCCTACAGATGGATCCAGTCATGGGAACCCACCAGAGAGATGTCCCCGTCCTCTGTATTCCCGGGATTCCACACAGGAAGGTCACACCATCCCTCACCATCATCAGGTAGATGAGGAACAATCACTGATAGTATCATTACGATCTGTACATTCTCTGCATTGTTACCATTGATGTCATTTTTATTCTATATTCAGAGTGGAAACCTGAGAGATCCTAAAGTTGAGGTTAAAGAAGAGATAAAAGAGGAGGAGGATGAGGATGGGGGGATGGAGGAGTCAGAGCTTCTAAAAGAACACAAAGATCTGTACCAGGACACCATGGTGGAGTCATCCAGCTACAGGAACCCACCAGAGAGATGTCCCCGTCCTCTGTATTCCCGGGATTCCACACAGGAAGGTCACACCATCCCTCACCATCCTCAGGTAGATGATGACAATTATTGGTAGTTGTGATTTATACACAGCATGTTTGTTACAATGAATGTTTTATTATATCTTTCAGAGTGGAATCCTCGGGGATGATAATATTGATGTTAAAGAAGAGTATAAAGAGGAGGATGAGGAGTATGGAGTGATGGAGGAGTTTTCAGAAGGACACAAGGATATGATGGAGCCACCTAATACCAGGAATCCACCAGAAAGATGTCCCCGTCCTCTGTATTCCCGGGATTCCACACAGGAAGGTCACACCATCCCTCACTATTACAAGGTTGGTGGGCTGGAGGATCTAGAACATGAACTCATGAAGACAATGTGTGGATATTGTGTGTGATGTCACAATCATAAATCTTACATTTTACAGATGATATTTTCTCTCATTTCCTTGATTTAGAGTGGAGATCCAATCGATATAGAATTTGAGGTGAAAGCAGAAGAAGAAGAGGCGTATGTGAGGGATGATCAGCAGTCTATGGAGGAGGATGGAATAACGGGGACATTTATAGAGGAGGACACTCCTACAGAGATCAGCACAGGTGGGTCATGAACACTAAATCCATTCCTCCACCCATACTGCTCACTGATTGGTCCAGAGTAGGGCGGGGACTGGGTGATATCAGCCTGTAATCCCCTGGTCACTTTCCTGAGCTGTGTTCCCCGTCCTGTATTCCTGGATTTCTCTCGGATAATCTTCCTTCTCTGTGCTGCAGACACAATTTATGTATCTAAACTGGATTTATGGAGGTTCTGGGGATCAGCTGGCAGCAAAATGTGGATTTTCACTATAGACTTTACTAGATCTGGGCACCTGGGGTGTGTGTCTTGGGTCTTCTATCCCCATGCCCAGGTCTAGCAAGATCTCTGACAGAACATTTCTCCCAGGGTTCCTTGCTCTGTGGTCTTCTGGCTGTGCCGGGTGGAGGGATATGTCTGTAGTGTCTCAGCCCCAAGTCACTGAGTGCAGTCTCAGGAGATGGGAGGCAGCGGTGTGGGATCTCTGCAACTTGTCTACAGTAAATATTTAATCTTCCACTGATTACAGAATACCTATATTATGAGTCCTGACCCTTACACTGTATATTCTATGTTGTACATTACATACTCCTGATACTGTATAGTACTAACATTTGTATCCTATATAATAGGTTGTACATTACATCGGCGTTACTTCTTTTACACCCATTTTCTCCCAGCTGGACATTTTATATCGGATGATGTGATTAGAGCACAGACTTTTACATGGTGATAATAATGTGATAACATCCTCCAACTTTGGACCCTTAAACAGAAAGTGATAATGAGGGAGGAGTCAATACCCCAATGATGGTGGTCTTCAGGATCAGTCCAGTCTTCATCTTGGTTGTTCTCCCCCCATCCTCACTCTCTGACCTCTGGTGGGGCTCAGCCCCGCTGTTCTTCATGACTAAATCATGGACTAAATAAGGAAGTGCAGTACTTCTTGTGTTGGGAAGATGGCGATGAGTGATAGAGGGGGTGGGGACCCTCGTCCTATAATCCCCTCATCACTGTCCCTCCTATAAAAGACAGTTCTGGTTGTTTCCTCACTCTCTGACTAGGGTCCATGAATAAAGAAATGACCTGGTAGGAGATCAGAGGAGCCATTTCCTAGTTCCCTTGAGGGTGGAATTGTAAGCTCCTCAGAGACCAAGCTGCCTGATGTGGGCGGAGTCCTGGTTTGGGGGAACCAATCAGCTTCTGTCTAGTAATCCTCTTTGTCTTTGTATTTTAGTCCATGGCCGGGAGATGAGGAAAACCTGCGAGGATTGTCTCACTTTGTCTCCAGACTGGAAAGTAGAAGATGAGGACATCACACAGTATAGTCCAGGAGAAAACCCGGCTCCCTCCAATGTCCATCCGGCACCACCCAGTGTAGATGGACCATCGGATTCCTCGTATCCTGAGGAACCTCAGACTGTGTGGGACCGGGCCGGCCTTCCAACAGGGAAGAGGTTCTCCTGTACTGAGTGCGGGAAGGGTTTCCATTATAAATCCCATTTTAATGTGCATAAAAGATCTCACACTGGGGAGAAGCCATATTCTTGTCCTGAGTGCGGGAAATGTTTTTCAGAGAAGTCCACTCTTTACAAACATCAGAGATCTCACACAGGGGAGAAGCCGTATTCCTGTTCTGAGTGCGGGAAATGTTTTTCAACAAAGTCCTATCTATACAGACATCAGAGATTTCACACAGGGGAGAAGCAGTATTCCTGTCCTGAGTGTAGGAAATGTTTTTCAGAGAAGTCCCATCTTTACAGACATCAGAGATCTCACACGGAGGAGAAGGCATGTTCCTGTCCTGAGTGTGGGAAATGTTTTACAAGGAAGTCCAATCTTCACACACACCAGCGATCTCACACGGGGGAGAAGCCGTATTCATGTCCTGAGTGTGGGAAATGTTTTTCAGAGAAGTACAGTCTTTTCATACATCAGAGATCTCACACAGGTGAGAAGCCATATTCCTGTCCTGAGTGCGGGAAATGTTTTTCAACGAAGTCCCATCTTTGCAGACATCAGAGATCTCACACGGGCGAGAAGCCATATTCCTGTCCTGAGTGTGGGAAATGTTTTTCATGGAAGTCCAGTCTTTCCAAACATCAGAGATCTCACACGGGGGAGAAGCCACTTTCCTGTCCTGAGTGAAGGAAATGTTCCTCACTGAAGTCCTGTCTTCCCATACACCAGGGGTCCCACACAACCCTGGAGGTGTATTAGTGCCTTGAGTGTAGGAAATGTCTTCTAGATGAATGTTGCTGGACATCCCAGCTCTCATGTGGGGAAGAAGCACACCCTGATATACACCTCAGATATACTCCATGGCTGATCTTCATCATGGAAGAAACAGTTGATAAGGAGATGAGAGGCCCCCAAAGACATGGATGAAGTGCAGTAAATGTCGGGGTGCAGAGTGGTCAGTATATCCTGGAAATGAAGGACACAACTTCAGCCCTTCTTGGGTGTCGGAGTTGCGTTTCCTGATAATGATATAGCGGGTTACAGAGCTAGAAGCCGGGAGAGCCCAGATCTCGTTATCGGGGAACTTTACACAGACAACAAGAACTTCTGAAGTTGATGGCCTTCATTTCAAGGCTCTACAGAACAGTGGTGACCCCGAAGCGTCTCTCTGTCTTCAGTCCATCCTTCTCCCATCCCCCAACAGGAGGGAAGGAGAACTCCTCCCTAAACTAGGGGGGAACTTTCCTCTCATTATTTCCCTTGGCTTCTGTGTGGGTTTGGGTGGTTGGAGGAGTGCGGCACGAGAGGGAACACAGCTTGTTGTTCTATGTCTACATATGGGGTCTGGGTAGAGGGGATCCACCGGAAAATATTTCTACTCTTTGATTTTTTGCAAATTGTTTCTGTTTTCACTTTGAAGGGCGATATTATGTGTGGTTTGTAAAAGGGATTGGCCCAATAGTTACCACCCCACTTAGAGAATAGATTAACTAATATGACCAGCATTCATTCAGCCATGTCACATGGTGTTATTTTATTTCACACAGTGATTTCCTATGATCATTGGCTCCATCTAGTGACCATAATGTATTGAACTGTTTTTCCTGATTGAGGTGTTTTTGAATTAATACTTCATTATGGCCACTAGAGGGAGCTGATGATTATAGGAAATCAATGTTTATTAAAATACAGCAGAATTTGTCACGGCTGGACACACACTTGTCTCTGTCCCCCTACATATTATTAGTGTACCATGTGAGGGGTGGTGTCATACAAGTATCGGAGATCACATTCATACATGTATGAGTACAGTAGACATTAAAGACATAAATAAAACCTCAGGATTAAACCAACCATTGATTTAAAACAAAAAAACCCTATTCGTTCTTTAGAAGGCGCTAAGAATCAGTAATTAGCTCCACCTACTATATGAAAGGGTTAATAGTTCACTCACTTTTGCTCTGTGCCTACTAACTGGTTTGTTGTACATACAAGATGTTCCCGTGGGATGTGAATGCTGGTATCTATGCACACATTTCTTGTTTATAGAAATCACAGAAGTCACTATCCTGTTGTATTTTTGTTATGACGTGCCGTGGAGTAGTTTACTGAAATCTCTATTCTGTATTCTGATTGGTGCTTTATGGAAACCGCCTGAAATATGCCGCGTTATCATTTATTACTTAAAGCTTGATGAATAATAAAGAAGTCACATTTTGCATCACACATCTAGATGTCTGACTTGTATTATTCCCAAAGTACTTTGAACTGGATGTTTGTATGGAGGAGGAGGCCGGCATAAATTGATGTTCCTGACAGAAGTGGTGTCAGAAGTGGGATAGGATCGGCCATCGGAGGTAAGTGAGCATTTTTTGTCTTCCTTTGCCCTGATCGCCCCCTATCTCCACCAAGCCTCTGTGCTGCGGTAGCACGAGCAATTGTCCGCTGGAGCTTTGGGAGCTCGCGGGGTTAAACAGAACCTAGGTTGATGTATAAGAAATGTGTGTATGTCCTCCATACAATCATACAGAGTAGTGTGTTCAGTGATTATGTACGCTTGTAACTAGAGAAACTGTTCAGTAGATGTATTCTAAGTCTCTGTAGGACTGTGAGACGCCCCATCTACTCAGCGAGGAGATTTCTCCATTGACCTGGGATAGGTGAAAGCATGGTGACAGTCTGAAGGAGTCACAATAGGGGTGTACCTGTCCAGGTGATTTTCAGCCTTGAAGCACTTGTGCAGTTGAGAAAAAATTTGTCGGAGCTCTACGTGAGTTCAGTCCAGCTTCACCCGGCACAAAGACTCATCACTGGGAGAGAAACACATAGGCCAGCTCACATACAGTGAAGGAAATGCGTATTTGCTCCCCGGCTGATGTTGAATGTTCGCCCCTCACACAGAAATGATCGATCTAACAATGGAATGTTCGGTGTAACACTGAGAGACAGAATAGCAACAAAAAATTCAAAAGAAATGCATGTCTAACAAATGATGACTGATCTGCATGTTCATGAGGGAAAGAAGGATTTGATCCCCTATCATTCAGCAGGATTTCTGGCTCCCAGGTGTCTCTCATACAGGTAACAAGCTGAGATTAGAACCAGTCTCTTAAAGGGAGTGCTGCTAATCTCATTGTGTTACCTGTATAAAAGACACCTGTCCACAGGAGCAATCAAACCATCAGATTCCAAACTCTCCACCATGGCAAAGACCAAAGAGCTGTCCAAGGATGTCAGGGACAAGACTGTAGACCTACACAAGGCTGGACTGGGCTACAAAACTATGGCCAAGCAGCTTGGTGAGAAGGTGACAACATTTGGTGCAATCATTTGCAAATGGAAGAAACACAAAACAAGTGTCAGTCTCCCCAGGTTGGGTACACCATGCAAGATCTCACCTCGTGAAGTGTCAGTGATTATGAGAACAGTGAGGAATCATCCCAGAACTACACGTGAGGATCTTGTCAATGATCTCCAGGCAGCTGGGACCACAGTCACCAAGAAAACAATTGGTAACACACTACGCCGACAAGGACTGAAATCCTGCAGTGCCCGCAAGGTCCCTCTGCTCAAGAAAGCACATGTCCAGGCCCGGCTGAAGTTTACCGCTGAACATCTGAATGATGCAGAGGAGGACTGGTGGAAAGTGTTGTGGTCAGATGAGGCCAAAATCCAGCTCTTTGGCATCAACTCAACTCGCCATGTTTGGAGGAGAAGGAATGCTGCCTATGACCCCAAGAACACCATCCCAACTGTGAAACGTGGTGGAAACATTCTGCTTTGGGGGTGTTTTTCTGCTAAGGGGACAGGACAACTGCACCGCATCAAAGGGACGATGGATGGGGCAATGTACCATCAAATCTTGGGTGAGAACCTTCTTCCCTCAGCCAAGGCATTGAAAATGGGTCATGGATGGGTGTTCCAGCATGACAATGACCCAAAACACACGGCCAAGGCAACAAAGGAGCGGCTCAAGAAGAAGCACATTAAGGTCCTGGAGTGGCCTAGCCAGTCTCCACACCTTCATCCGATTGAAAATCTGTGGAGGGAGCTGGAATTTTGAGTTGCCAAATGTCAGCCACCAAACCTTAATGACTTGGAGAGGATCTGCCAAGAGGAGTAGCCAAAATCCCTCCTGACATGTGTGCGAACCTGGTGGCCAACTACAGGAAACGTCTGACCTCTGTGATTGCCAACAAGGGATTTGCCACCAAGTAGTAAGTCATATTTTGTGAAGGGGATCAAATACTTATTTCCCTCATGAACATTCAAATCAGTCATCATTTGTTAGACGCATTTCTGCTGAATTTGTTGTTGAAATTCTGTCCCTCAGTGTTACAATACACCGAACATTCGATTTTTAGACTGATCATTTCTTTGTGAGTGGGCAAACATTAAAAATCAGCAGGGGATCAAATACTTATTTCCTTCACTGTAATATCGCATCTTTGCTTTGCAGTGATGATGGGAAACTCCCAAGGTAAGGGGAAGTACCCAGACCCTCCGGAACCACCGTGTAAAGTATTCAGAGGAAGAAAACCTGTTAAAGAAATTTACTAAGGAAGATGGATCAGCTCTAGAAAAATCCCAACTACCAGCTAATGAGACATGTAAAGAGTATGTTGCCTGAGTGTCAGTTTGGATTTTTATGTTGTCCAATGGGTGGACAGCCTGGTGGGGTGGAGTTCAACCATGGGGAGTGCCAGTCCTTTTCCCAGAGATGGGGACAATGATGATGATATTCACATGGATATGATAAAGGGGATATATTTAGGGGACAAAACTGCCTTTCCCTATATATGAGAGGGGGAGCATTGAATTGGTTGAAGTATGCCCCAGGATATAAATGCCTGAAACCAATCCCTTCTGCCCCAGTAACTAAACAGACTAATTATTATTATTATACAGGATTTATATAGTGCCAACGCTATTTATGGCACTTATCGCCTGACACTGCGCTTCCTGATTATACTCAGCTGTATCCTCAGCTCCCTAAGGATGAGGATTATTTGTTGTCACATAATAGGAGGAGGCATGCATTACATTCTGCCCCAAGAGTCTCCCACTGATGAAGGAGGCTGTTTGGCAGTGATCGGTGGTGATGGGGAAGATTCTTCAGAAGAAGAGTCAGGTTCAAGTGTATCAATGCATGAAATTAATAAAGAGTGGAAAGAAACAAAAGTTACATTGGGAAGGACATTAGACCAGATGCAGCAAACTGTGACTGCTCTGACACCCAGGACCAAGAAGGAGGAAAATAAAAAAGGCAAGGTAGTAAGCAAGGCAATGAAATCAGGAGGACAGACATCCATGGTAAAAGAGCAGACAGTACAGGAGAGGGACGCAGCAAGTGAGGAGTCAGAAGATTCAACAGGAGAGGTGAGTCAGCAGGAGCAAGATAATTCAGAAGAACTCAGTATTATTTGAGGTCCAGAAAAGACGCTGAAGACGAGGGAGCCACCCAAGCTTACCCTTCCATCATTGTGGGATGTGATGTGGTGATAAAGCCAATGGTAATGAATGACGTTAATGGCATTATAAAGGGTTGTCCTGATCCTCAGAAAACCCCACTGCTGCCATTAACTACTTGAAAAGAGCAACGCAGAGGCAACAATGTTCACAACAGGACATGAGGATAATCATCGATGGAATTTTGGGATATGATATGGAATCAGGTTGGGATTGGACCACCATGCTTCATGAGCCATTTGGACTGACTGTGCACTATGAGTGGAGAACTGCCGTAGGACAGAAACAGATGTGGAAGGAGTTAATTGCAGAAATTAACAGTCACTAGCTACAGTAGTTGCTTGTAAGCAGAGCAGTAGGGAATCAATTATGGAGTTCCTAAAAAGATTTAAGAAGGTCTGAAAAGAAGAGGCAGGATGAAATCTGACAACACCAGAGTTAGGAATTATATATACAGGTGAAACTCGAAAAATTAGAATATTGTGAAAAAGTTCATTTATTTCAATAATACAACTGAAAAGGTGAAACTAATATATGAGACTCATTACATGTAAAGCAAGATAGTTCAAGCCGTTATTTGTCATCATTGTGATGATTATGGCTTACAGCTCATGAAAACCCCAAATCCACAATCTCAGAAAATGAGAATATTCCATGCAATCAATAAAACACGGATTGTACATAGAACAATATCGGACCTCTGAAAAGTAGAAGCTGCATATGTACTCAGTACTTGGTTTGGGCCCATTTTGCAGCAATTACTCCCTCAATGCGGCGTGGCATGGAAGCTATCAGCCTGTGGCACTGCTGAGGTGTTATGGAAGACCAGGATGCTTCAATAACGGCCTTCAGCTCTTCTGCATTGTTCGGTCTCATGCCTCTCATCTTTCTCTTGGCAATGCCCCATAGATTCTCTATGGGGTTCAGGTCAGACGAGTTTGCTGGCCAATCAAGCACAGTAATCCCATGGTCATTGACCCAGGTTTTGGTGCTTTTGGCAGTGTGGGCGGTGCCAAGTCCTGCTGGAAAATGAAGTCAGCATCCCCATAAAGCTTGTCTGCGGAAGGAAGCATAAAATGCTCCAAAATCTTCTGGTAGACGGCTGTGTTGACCCTGGACTTAATGAAGCACAGTGGACCAACACCAGCAGATGACATGGCTCCCCAAATCAACACAGACTGTGGAAACTTCACACTGGACTTCAAGCATCTTGCAGTGTGTGCCTCTCCATTCTTCCTCCATACTCGGGGTCCTTGGGCCTCTCCATTCTTCCTCCATACTCGGGGTCCTTGGGCCTCTCCATTCTTCCTCCATACTCGGGGTCCTCGGGCCTCTCCATTCTTCCTCCATACTCGGGGTCCTTGGGCCTCTCCATTCTTCCTCCATACTCGGGGTCCTTGGGCTCTCCATTCTTCCTCCATACTCGGGGTCCTTGGGCCTCTCCATTCTTCCTCCATACTCGGGGTCCTTGGGCCTCTCCATTCTTCCTCCATACTCGGGGTCCTTGTGCCTCTCCATTCTTCCTCCATACTCGGGCTCCTTGTGCCTCTCCATTCTTCCTCCATACTCTGGGTCCTTGGGCCTCTCCATTCTTCCTCCATACTCTGGGTCCTTGGGCCTCTCCATTCTTCCTCCATACTCGGGGTCCTTGGTTTCCAAATGAGATGCAAAAGTTCCTCTCATCAGAAAATAGGGCTTTGGGCCACTGAGCAACAGACCAGGTCTGTTTTTCCTTAGCCCAGGTAAGACGCTTCTGACGTTGTTTGTTGTTCAGGAGCAGCTTGACAAGAGGAATACGACATTTGAAGCCCATGTCCAGGATCCGTCTGTGTGTGGTGGCTCTTGATGCACTGACTCCAGCCTCAGTCCACTCCTTGTGAAAGTCCCCAACACTTTTGAATGGCCTTTTCCTGACAATCCTCTCCAGGCTGCGGTCATCCCTGCTGCTTGTGCACCTTTTTCTTCCACACTTTTCCCTTCCACATAACTTTCTATTAATGTGCTTTGATACAGCACTTTGGGAACATCCAATTTCTTTTGCAATTACCTTTTGAGGCTTTCCCTCCTTATGGAGGGTGTCAATGATGGTGTCAGGTCAGCAGTCTTTCCCATGATTGTGTCAACCTCGACAACCCGGACACAGCCCGTCTCCTCCACTTAACCTCCTCCTTTGCACTTGCACAGTGCATACAATCCACCACCCACTCCGACGGTAATATCCTTGATCTTGTCTTCTCCAACCGCTGCGCTCCCCACAACCTCACTAACACCCCCTTCCCTCTCTCTGACCACAACCTGATTACCTTCTCTATCTCCTCATCCTCCAATGCCTACCCCTCCAAATGTCACACTACTACCAGCCGTAACCTCCGCAACCTTAACCCTGCCTCCCTCCACTCCGCAGTTGATCAACTCCATGACCGCATCCTCCCCCTGTCCTGCCCCGACTTGGCTATGACCGCCTACAACAATGCGCTGTCAACAGCCCTTGACTCACTAGCGCCTTTAACCACACGCAACATCAGACCCCGACCACTCCAGCCCTGGCAGACTGATCACACCAAAACCCTCAAACGACACAGTCGTGCCCTGGAGCGACTATGGCGCAAAACCAAATCCCAACAAGCCTTCACCCGATACAAATCTGCCTTCCACACCTACACCTCCTCCCTCCATACTGCCAAACAAGCCTACTTCCTGACCCTCATCAAGGCCCTCTCCTCCAATCCTCGCCGACTCTTCTCCACCTTCAACTCTCTACTCTCGCCACCCCCACCTCCACCCAGCACCTCACTCACTGCCCTTGAGATTGCCAATCACTTCAAAAACAAGATTGACACAATTCGCAAGGACATTGCCGCAACTCACACGCCTTCTCAACCCGTCCCCTCTCACACAGCTACCCCCTCATCCCCCCTCCCCCTCGACATAACCCACAGGGACTTCGTCGCTGCTCAAACTCCCTCCAACCCCCTTCCCCCTCACTCAGCTACCCCCTCTACACCCCTCTCCCACGGCCCCACCACTGCTCTTACCTCCTCTCCCACCCCACCCTACATTCCTCATACTGAAGCTCCCCCAACACTCCGCACCTTTGACCTTACTACCATCGAAGAAGTCTCCCAGATCCTCTCTGATGCCCGCCTCACCACCTGCCCCCTTGACCCTATCCCCTCACAACTCCTACAACCTCCCTCCCCCTCCATCCTACGCTCCCTCACCCACATCTTCAATCTCTCCCTCTCCTCCGGCACTTTCCCTTCCCCTCTGAAACATGCACACATCACCCCCATACTTAAAAAGCCCTCCCTGGACCCCAATGACCCGAACAACCTCAGACCCATCTCCCTGCTCCCATTTACATCTAAACTCCTCGAGCGCCTAGTCTACACCCGCCTATGCTCTCACCTCAACGACAACAACCTCCTCGATCCCCTACAGTCCGGCTTCCGTCCCCTACACTCCACCGAAACTGCCTTACTCAAACTCTCCAACGACCTGCTAACCGCCAAAGCTAATGGCCACTATTCAGTGCTCCTACTCCTTGACCTCTCTGCGGCCTTCGACACAGTCGACCACCCCCTCCTCCTCAAAAAACTACACTCCCTCGGCCTCAGAGATTCTGCTCTCTCCTGGCTCTCATCCTACCTGTCACAACGCTCTTTCAGCGTTACCTATAATGCCACCACCTCCCTCTCACTCCCCCTCTCTGTTGGGGTCCCTCAAGGCTCTGTCCTCGGGCCCCTTCTCTTCTCCATCTACACCTCCTCCCTTGGCCAACTCATACACTCTCATGGCTTCAACTACCACCTCTATGCCGATGACACACAAATCTATCTCTCAACCCCCCACCTCACCCCCTCGGTCTCCACCCGAATCACACACCTGTTGAGCGACATATCAGACTGGATGTCGCTCCACTTCCTTAAACTGAACCTCTCCAAAACCGAGTTTCTTGTCTTCCCTCCAGCCCGGACACCACCCCCCATTGACTTCTCCATCATGTCCAACAACGCCACCATCAAACCCGCCCCGCAGGCCAGAGTACTTGGTGTCATTTTGGACTCCAACCTATCCTTCCAGCCCCAAGTCCAATCTTTAACAAACTCGTGCAGATTCCACCTCCGTAACATCGCCAAAATCCGCACGTTCCTAACTCCAGAAACCACTAAACAGCTCATCCACTCCCTCATCATATCACGACTCGACTACTGCAACTCCCTCCTCACTGGCCTGCCTCGCCGCTGGCTATCCCCGCTTCAGTCCATCCTGAATACGGCTGCCAGACTCATTCACCTTTCCAACCGCTCCGTTTCCGCCACCCCCCTCTGCCAATCCCTCCACTGGCTTCCGATTGCGCAACGGATCAAATTCAAAATCCTAACGCTGACGTACAAAGCTGTCCACCATACTGCCCCGAACTACATCTCTGACCTAATATTCAAGTACCGCCCAACACGCACACTCCGCTCCTCACAAGACCTCCTTCTCTCTAGTTCCCTGGTCTCCTCCTCCCATGCCCGCCTCCAGGACTTCTCCAGGGTGTCACCCATCCTCTGGAACTCCCTGCCCCAACCCATCAGATTATCACCTACTCTCCTCTCCTTTAGGCGCACCCTGAAAACCCATCTCTTCAGGGAAGCCTACCCCGCCCCCTGCTAACTTGCCGACCTCCTCCACTCTTCCTACCACTCCATCCCCCACAGCTATCTCCTCCTGTGCCACCACCCCCTCCCTCCTAGATTGTAAGCTCCAAAGAGCAGGGCCCTCAATCCCCTCATGTTTTGCATTGTATTGGTATTGTTCTGTCACATGTTCTGTCCCCCTTTATAATGTACAGCGCTGAGCGAACTATTGGCACTTTATAAATACTGTATAATAATAATAATAATAATAATAATTCCTACTGAACCAGACTGAGAGACCATTTAAAGGCTCAGGAACCCTTTGCAGGTGTTATGGCTGAATGAGCTGATTAGAGTGGGACACTTTGAGCCGAGAATATTCCACCTTTTCACAATATTCTCATTTTCTGAGATTGTGGATTTGGGGTTTTCATGAGCTGTAAGCCATAATCATCACAATGATGACAAATCACGGCTTGAACTATCTTGCTTTGCATGGAATGAGTCTCATATATTAGTTTCACCTTTTAAGTTGCATTACTGAAATAAATGAACTTTTGCACGATATTCTAATTTTTCGAGTTTCACCTGTATATACAGGCAGTTATGCAGGCATAGAAAATGGGAGTGGAGGCATCTATGGCTATGACATTGGGACATAACACCGTGTTACATACCACACATCACGTATTACAAATTCTGAAGAATCTTCCCACACAACACATGACAGCCCAAAGAGCCAGTGTGTATGAGGTCATTCTCACTTCCACTGTTCATGTATCTATTAAATACTCCTCTCCAAGTTCAGGACCAATTACTGTTTTAAATGGCATGCTTGGTTTGAAGTCAGAATCTGACATTCCTCCCGAGGAACATGATTGTGTTCCAGTTATACATGAAGACACTACTCCCAGACATGACATGTTACAAGAGCCAGTAGAAGGGAATGTTGATATCTTTGTAGATGGTTCATGCACAAGACCTAATGACAATGTCTACTGGTCAGGTTGTCCAACTTCCAGATAAGGTATGGGAAGCAAAGCCCTGCCTTATCTCAGCACAGGCTGCAGAACTCATAGCCCTGACCTGTGCCTGTGAATTATTTGAAGGAAAGATGTTAACATTTACACAGATTCCAAGTACACATTTGATGTAGTGCAGGATTTTGGCAGGGGATCTCATGCATCTTTAGTGAATGATCTTTTAGAAGCCATACACAAGCCCCGTACTATTGCTGGTATCACATGTAAAGCCCACACATCTTCACATGACCCCATAGCTCTGGGTAATGCATTGGCTGACCGTACGGCCAAGGAAGCTGCTGTAAAGCCTTCACAGGAGTCTGCCAGCCTTGTTTTGACTATGTTAGAGCCGCCCATGCTCCCGGAACAACAGTTACTCACAGAATTACAGTACACAGGCACTAAAGAGGATATTCAATATTGGAAAGACAAAGGTATGACATTGGACCAGAACGGTCTGATGTCCAAAGAGGGGATCATAGGGATACCTCAGCACAGTGCACCGGTGCTTATTGCACAGTTTCATGGCATAGGGCACAGAGGATGGCAGAGGACTTTGCAGGAAATGAAAAAACATTTTGTATACAGAATTTGTCACAACGGGTGCAAGATCAGTTAGGTGTGTTATTTGAGGAACAATAATACAGGACAACAGTATGGCCAACATGACCATCTTCCTCCACCACAGGGTCCTTTTGGGGAATTACAGATTGATTTTACACACATGCCTAACAAGAGAGGTAAGTATCTGCTGGTTATATTGGATACATTTTCAAAATGGCCGGAGGTGTTTATCGCTAACAAAGAGGATGCGTCCACTGTGGCCAAAATGTTGTGCAAGGAAATTATCTCAAGATGGAGATGCCCTCTGGTGATTCAGACAAGGGCCCATCATTCACATCCAAAGTGACTCAACAGGTAGCCAAATGAATGGTTATTCAGTGGAAATTTTACATCCCTTATCACCCGCAGAGTTCAGGAATGGTAGACAGAATGAACAGGACAATCAAGGAGAAGTTGAGGAAAGCTACTGGAGGTACATTTGTTAAGTGGGAGACTTATCTGCCCGCAGTGTTGGCTGAAATCAGGATGACACCAAACAAAACAACTAAATTGTCACCTTCTGAAATTTTAATAGACAGACCATTTCCTACCCCATAGACCAAAGGTCTGCTGGTGATTATGCCTGGAGAATTAGAGCTGATCCAAGAAACATACAGTCATGGCCGAAATTGTTGGCACCCTTGATATTTTTCCTGAAAATCAAGTATTTCACACAAAAAAGGTATTGCATTAACACATGTTTTGCTATACACATGTTTATTCCCTTTGTATGTATTGGAACAAATATAAAACAGAGGCAGAAAAGCAAATATGACATAATGTCACACAAAACCCCAAAAATGGGCTGGACAAAAGTATTGGCACCCTTAACTTAATATTTGGTTGCACACCCTTTGGAAAACATAACTGAAATCAGTCGCTTCCTATAACCATCAATAAGCTTCTGACACCTCTCACCCGGAATTTTGGACCACTCTTCCTTTGCAAACAGCTCCAGGTCTCTCTTATTGGAAGGACACCTTTTCCCAACAGCAATTTTAAGATCTCTCCACAGGTGTTCAATGGGATTTAGATCTGGGCTCATTGCTGGCCACTTCAGAACTCTCCAGCGCTTCTTTGCCATCCATTTCTGAGTGCTTTTTGACGTATGTTTGGGGTCATTGTCCTGCTGGAAGACCCAGGATCTTGGACGCAAACCCAGCTTTCTGACACTGGGCCCTACAGTGCGACCCAAAATCCTTTGGTAATCCTCAGATTTCATGATGCCTTGCACACAGTCAAGGCACCCAGTGCCAGAGGCAGCAAAACAACCCCAAAACATCATTGAACCTCCACCATATTTTACCGTAGGTACTGTGTTTTGTTCTTTGTAGGCCTCATTCCGTTTTCGGTAAACAGTAGAATGATGTGCTTTACCGAAAAGCTCTATCTTGGTCTCATCTGTCCACAAGACGTTTTCCCAGAAGGCTTTTGGCTTACTCAAGTACATTTTGGCAAACTGTAGTCTTGCTTTTTTATGTCTCTGTGTCAGCAGTGGGGTCCTCCTGGGTCTCCTGCCATAGCGTTTCATTTCATTTAAATGTCGACGGATAGTTCGCGCTGACACTGATGCTCCCTGAGCCTGCAGGACAGCTTGAATGTCTTTGGAACATGTTTGGGGCTGCTTATCCACCATCCGGACTATTCTGCGTTGCAATCTTTCATCAATTTTCCTCATCCGTCCACGACCAGGGAGATTAGCTACAGTGCCATGGGTTGCAAACTTCTTGATAATGTTGCGCACTGTGGACAAAGGCAAATCTAGTTCTCTGGAGATGGACTTGTAACCTTGAGATTGTTGATATTTTGCCACAATTTTGGTTCTCAGGTCCTCAGACAGTTCTCGTCTCCTCTTTCTGTTGTCCATGCTTAGTGTGGCACAGACAGACACACAATGCAAAGGTTAAGTGAACGTCTCTCCTTTTTATCTGCTTTCAGGTGTGATTTCTATATTGCCCACACCTGTTACTTGCCCCAGGTGAGTTTACAGGAGCATCACATGCTTGTAACATTCTTATTTATCCGCAGTTGTGAAAGGGTGCCAATACTTTTGTCCAGCCCATTTTTGGAGGTTTGTGTGACATTATGTCGAATTTGCTTTCTTTCCTCCCTTTTTTTGTTTTGTCCCAATACACACAAAGGGAATAAACATGTGTATAGCAAAACATGTGTTAATGCAATACGTTTCGTGAGAAATACATGATTTCCTGGAGAAATATCAAGGGTGCCAACAATTTCGGCCATGACTGTATGTGATGAATCGTATAAGGCTTTTGAATGGCATCTACCTTGATGTTTCTCTTTCTTTTCTGCTTCGCTCACAGGAACCAACACATCCTTTCAAGCCTGGAGACCATGTGGTTGTTAAAGCCCTACATAAGCACAAGGTCCTGGACCCACCTTATGGGGAGCCCGCAGTGATAACAGCCGTGACCCGTACAGCAGTTCTAACCACAGATTCTCAGGCCTGGATCCATGTGTCAAGGGTAAAGAAAGTCCAGGATTCTCTTCCACCTGAGGTGTTGACTACAAAAGAGGGTGAAGAAGGTGTCAAACACCCTGAAGCAGATGTGTTAGAGAGAAGCAGGCGATAGTTCCACTAGAAGACAGACGGACCGATAACAATCCCATACTTTTGCATCCACAAACCTCCTGGAATATCTTCCTTTTAATAGGTTGTCTTACAGTGATTGTATTTCTCCCGATTTGGGTGATTAGTACGTTATTATCACCCGCAGGACTTGATGTACATTTATCCACAGCTCAGGCCCGGATCTAGGGGGAGCTGGGGTGGGCTTTGTACCCCCATATTTTACTTGTACCCCCAGATCTCTGAGAGAGGATACAACTGATCCATGACACTTGATGGGGACAATTGATGTAAAGGGGCACTCTGATGAGGACATTTTATATAAGGGGCACACTGGTAAGGACACCTGATGCAAGGGAGGACTCTCATAAGAACCGTGATGTAAAGGGGAACTCTGAGGACTCCTGATGTAAGAAAGGACTCTGATAGGGACACAAGTTCTGTTTTATCATGCTAATACATACTAGTGTTCTCTCTGCACTACCTGTCATATTATTTCCAGGTTGTGACTCCATAGTACAGAAGCATACCAAACGAACAGGGAATACCAGTTCCATGCATCTCTGTCACACTATTTTCATTATGCCCCTCACCTTTTTTCTACTGCACCCCCAGATCAGGATAGATCCGGCCCTGCCGCAGCCCCAAAAAACTGACCCCTTGCCCCACGCACACATCCACATAAACTGTTGAAGCAATCAGAGAATGTCTGGGTTTATGTGGTACTGAGAGTGATAAATGTTCCCAATTTCCATCTGTCAGATATGCTGCCGATCATTTAGCTACATGTTTGATGGCCATTCCCACCCCAACCTCGGTTTTGTTGGACATTTTCAGAGTAATGACTAATGATACTGATGTAAGAATGGATGATGGACCATCTATGTCATTGTATGAGGACTGTCAGAACTGTCCAGGTCCATTCAAAGGCTGGGAATATATGACTGGTATGAAAACGTTGAATGTTCCCCCAGGAGATGTGTTACAATATGACATGTGATTCTGAAGAGATTCCCCGGTGTTGGGATCTCAGATTTCCATATGGCCCACATCACACAACCCGATCTCCTCAGGACAGGATTTTCTGTACGTCTAATAGAACATGTAGTTCAGTACATAACCCAATGAGCTGTCATCATGTTCTATCACAGCCCAGCCACAGTCAGCAGGTCACACTACCTTTAGGATGGTTGTTTTCTTGTGGAAATCCCACATATTCATATATTCCAGGAATATTACTGGAGGGCCTTGTACTTGGAGCCGTCTGAGTATGATATTGCCTGAGCATCCTAAAGCTATGGAGAAGGATCTAAGATCAAGAAGGAGGACCGAGATTGTATCAGAAGATTGTATATCAGACATTACACTGCTTTCCAAAGCTGAATACACTAGTTTAGTTGGATCTATTGTATGTAGTCTGGATAAAAGTCTGAATCGTACTTCTATGGCTTTGCAGGAACTGTTACTCCACCTCCAAGGAACCCGTAAAGCTGTTCTTCA
Organism: Staurois parvus; assembly: GCF_062004578.1. NCBI lineage: Eukaryota > Metazoa > Chordata > Amphibia > Anura > Ranidae > Staurois > Staurois parvus. Next base: position 436,392 of record NW_028317888.1, read on the forward strand.
GAATCCAGTGACTATAGATGATTTACTGCTTAACAATGATCATGGTTGGGAACATTGTGACGGAATGTAAGTGATCATGACACCTCTATACAATCACACATAAAGGCTTTACATGACTTGTCCTCAGGAATTAAACAGGATGTTCCTGGTAATGGGTGGGACGGGGTATTTGGATGGATACCCGGCCTAGGAAGATTGAGGCAAATAATGGGTGGTCTGATAATAGCATGTTGTGGCCTAATTGGCGTGTGCTGTTAGTATGAATCCATGCCTGAAGAAGGAAATGAAGGGGTCTGCTCAAAGAAAATTCATTGGACGAATATGATAAAAATTAATATTTAATAATGTAACACATTGATTTCCTATGACTGTCAGCTCCATCTAGTGACCATAATGAGGTATTATTCATGAAATACCTCAATCAGTAAAAGTAGTGCAATACTGCATTATAGCCACTAGATGGAGCCAAGAAAATCAGAGTAAGAAATAAAATATGGCCAATATTCAACCCATCTAGGCGAATGCCGGTCACATTCGTTCAACTAAATCTTTTTTTTTTTTTTAAATAGACCTCTAAATGTTTGTGAAATCTCCCACCACAAAATGTACTCAGCCAATGAAAGGTCATGACACCATTTTTATTCTTTTTCTGCTATCAATGGCCAACCCGGTCCCACACTTCATCCATGTCTTTGGGGACCTCTGATCTCCTTATGAACTGTTTCTTCCATGATGAAGATCAGCCATGGAGTATATCTGAGGTGTATATCAGGGTGTGCTTCTTCCCCACATGAGAGCTGGGATGTCCAGCAACATTCATCTAGAAGACATTTCCCGCACTCAAGGCACTAATACACCTCCAGGGTTGTGTGGGACCCCTGATGTACAGGAAGACAGCACTTCAGTGAGGAACATTTCCCTCACTAAGGACAGGAAAGTGGCTTCTCCATCGCATGAGATCGCTGATGGCTGGAAAGATGGGACTTCTGTGAAAAACATTTCCCGCACTCGGGACAGGAATACGGCTTCTCTCCCGTGTGAGATCTCTGATGTGTGTAAAGATTTGACATAAGTGAAAAACATTTCCCGCACTCAAGATAGGAATACGGCTTCTCTCCTGTGTGAGATCTCTGATGTCTGTAAAGACTGGATTTATCTGAAAAACTTTTCCCACACTCAGGACAAGAATATGGCTTCTCCCCCGTGTGAGATCTTTGATGTATGTAAAGATGGGACTTCTGTGAAAAATTTTTCCCGCACTCAAGACAGGAATACGGCTTCTCTCCTGTGTGAGATCTCTGATGTGTGTAAAGAATGGACTTCTGTGAAAAACATTTCCCGCAGTCAGGACAGGAATACGGCTTCTCCCCTGTGTGAGATCTTTTATGCACATTAAGATGGTATGTAGAACAGAACCTCTTCCCACACTCAGTACAGGAGAATCTCTTCCCTGTTGGAAGGCCGGCCTTGTCCAGCACTGTCTGAGGTGCCTCAGAATACGAGAAATCTACACTGGGTGGTGCCGGATGGACATTGGAGGGAGCCGGGTTTTCTCCTGGACTATACTGTGTGATGTCCTCATCTTCTACTTTCCAGTCTGGAGACAAAGTGAGACAATCCTCGGAGGTTTTCCTCATCTCCCGGCCATGGACTAAAATACAAAGACAAAGAGGATTACTAGACAGGAGCTGATTGGTTCCCCCAAACCAGGACTCCGCCCACATCAGGCAGCTTGGTCTCTGAGGAGCTTACAATTCCACCCTCAAGGGAACTAGGAAATGGCTCCTCTGATCTCCTACCAGGTCATTTCTTTATTCATGGACCTTAGTCAGAGAGTGAGGAAACAACCAGAACTGTCTTTTATAGGAGGGACAGTGATGAGGGGATTATAGGACGAGGGTCCCCACCCCCTCTATCACTCATCGCCATCTTCCCAACACAAGAAGTACTGCACTTCCTTATTTACTCCATGATTTAGTCATGAAGAACAGCGGGGCTGAGCCCCACCAGAGGTCAGAGAGTGAGGATGGGGAGAGAACAACCAAGATGAAGACTGGACTGATCCTGAAGACCACCATCATTGGGGTATTGACTCCTCCCTCATTATCACTTTCTGTTTAAGGGTCCAAAGTTGGAGGATGTTATCACATTATTATCACCATGTAAAAGTCTGTGCGCCAATCACATCATCCGATATAAAATGTCCAGCTGGGAGGAAATGGGGGGAACAAAAGAGAATCCATATTATGTTTATATATAGCAGAGGGGGGAGGGGGGGAGCAGAAGTCAGGACTATGGACTGTACAACATAGAGTATATAGTGCAGGGGTCAGGAGTATGTAATGTACAACATAGAGTATATAGTGCAGGGGTCAGGAGGATGTAATGTACAACATAGAGTATATAGTGCAGGGGTCAGGACTATGGAATGTACAACATAGAGTATATAGTGCAGGGGTCAGGAGTATGTAATGTACAACATAGAGTATATAGTGCAGGGGTCAGGAGTATGTAATGTACAACATAGAGTATATAGTGCAGGGGTCAGGCGTGTGTAATGTACATCAAAGAGTATATAGTGCAGGGGTCAGGAGTATGTAATGTACAACATAGAGTATATAGTGCAGGGGTCAGGAGTATGTAATGTACAACACAAAGTATCTAGTGCAGGGGTCAGGAGTACGTAATGTACAACATAGAGTATATAGTGCAGGGGTCAGGAGTATGTAATGTACAACATAGAGTATATAGTGCAGGGGTCAGGAGTATGTAATGTACAACACAAAGTATCTAGTGCAGGGGTCAGGAGTACGTAATGTACAACATAGAGTATATAGTGCAGGGGTCAGGAGTATGTAATGTACAACATAGAGTATATAGTGCAGGGGTCAGGAGTATGTAATGTACAACATAGAGTATATAGTGCAGGGGTCAGGAGTATGTAATGTACAATATAGAGTATATAGTGCAGGGGTCAGGAGTATGTAATGTACAACATAGAGTATATAGTGCAGGGGTCAGGAGTATGTAATGTACAACATAGAGTATATAGTGCAGGGGTCAGGAGTATGTAATGTACAACATAGAGTATATAGTGTAGGGGTCAGGAGTATGTCATGTACAACATACAGTATATAGTGCAGCAAGCAAGAGTATGTCATGCACAACAGAGTATATAGAGTAGGGCTCAGGATAATGTAATGTACAACAGAGTATCTAGTGCAGGGATCAGGAGTATGTAATGTACAACATAGAGTACATAGTGCAGGGGTCAGGAGTATGTAATGTACAACATAGCGTATATAGTGCAGGGGTCAGGAGTATGTAATGTACAACAGAGTATATAGTGCAGGGGTCAGGAGTATGTAATGTACAATATAAATGATACAGTGTAAGAGTCAGGACTCATAATATTGGTATTCAGTAATCAGTGGAACATTAAATGTTTACTGTAGACAAGTTGCAGAGATCCCACACCGCTGCCTCCCATCTCCTGAGACTGCACTCAGTGACTTGGGTCTGAGACACTACAGACATATCCCTCCACCCGGCACAGCCAGCAGACCACAGAGCAAGGAACCCTGGGAGAATTGTTCTGTCAGAGATCTTACTAGACCCGGGCATGGGGAAGGAGAACCAAATCACATGTCCCAGGTGTCTATGTCAAGTAACGCCCATGAATCAGAATTTTCCTGCCAGCTGAACCCCAGAACCTCCATAAATCCAGTCTAGATACATAAATTGTGTCTGCAGCACAGAGAAGGAAGATTATCCGAGAGAAATCCAGGAATACAGGACGGGGAACACAGCTCAGGAAAGTGACCAGGGGATTACAGGCTGATATCACCCAGTCCCCGCCCTACTCTGGACCAATCAGTGAGCAGTATGGGTGGAGGAATGGATTTAGTGTTCATGACCCACCTGTGCTGATCTCTGTAGGAGTGTCCTCCTCTATAAATGTCCCCGTTATTCCATCCTCCTCCATAGACTGCTGATCATCCCTCACATACGCCTCTTCTTCTTCTGCTTTCACCTCAAATTCTATATCGATTGGATCTCCACTCTAAATCAAGGAAATGAGAGAAAATATCATCTGTAAAATATAAGATCATATAAAAACTCCACACATTATCTTCATCAGTCCATGTTCTAGATGCTCCATCCCACCAACCTTGTAATACTGAAGGATGGTGTGTCCTTCCTGTGTGGAATCCCGGGAATACAGAGGATGGGGACATCTCTCTGGTGGGTTCCTGTAGCTGGATGACTCCACCATGGTATCCTGGTACAGATCTTTGTGTTCTCTTAGAAGCTCTGACTCCTCCATCACCCCATCCTCATCCTCCTCCTCTTTTATCTCTTCTTTAACCTCAGCTTTAGGATCTCTCAGGTTTCCACTCTGAATATATAATAAAAATGACATCAATGGTAACAATGCAGATAATGTACAGATCCTAATGATACTATCAGTGATTGTTCCTCATCTACCTGATGATGGTGAGGGATGGTGTGACCTTCCTGTGTGGAATCCCGGGAATACAGAGGACGGGGACATCTCTCTGGTGGGTTCCCATGACTGGATCCATCTGTAGGAAACACACACACTGACTGAATCCATTGTTTCTATGTGTTTATCAAATGATGGGGGATCTAGGTGGATCCTCCGTACTGCTCTCTCCTTTACAATAAAGTCTCCTCTTACCCGGTGATGTGAGGGGCGGCTGATTGTCCATCATGACGTCCTTGTAGAGATCCTTGTGTCCTTCTAAATACTCCCACTCCTCCATGGAGAAATAGACAGTGACACCCTGACACCTTATAGGAACCTGACACACACAATGATACAGTCACCATCCAGACACATTTCTTGTCTGTTACTGGAGAATGTCCCAGAATTCCCGGCACCGCTCACCTCTCCTGTCAGCAGCTCCATCATCTTCTTGGTGACTTCTAGAATCTTCTGCATGTTGTGTCTCTCAGTGTTTAAGGAGTCACATGGAGGCACTGTGATGGTCATATGATCACCTGACTTCAGAAGAGGAAATCTCTGTATTGAGGAGCCAATAGGAATATCATGTTAGACTCCCAGAATCCTCCTCACCTCTCCGGTCAGGTCTGCGTTTTATTAATAGAGATGAGAGTGATGTCATGTGACCTCCCAGAATCCTCCTCACCTCTCCGGTCAGGTCTGCGTGTTATTAATAGAGATGAGAGTGATGTCATGTGACCTCCCAGAATCCTCCTCACCTCTCCGGTCAGGTCTGTGTTTTATTAATAGAGATAAAAGTGATGTCATGTGACCTCCCAGAATCCTCCTCACCTCTCCGGTCAGGTCTGTGTTTTATTAATAGAGATAAGAGTGATGTCATGTGACCTCCCAGAATCCTCCTCACCTCTCCGGTCAGCAGGTAGATGATCTCCAGGGTGAGGTTTAGTATCCTCTCAGTCATGTGACTCCGGTCCTCCTCCATCCTCATTGGTGGGGTCATGTGGTTTTCTCTGTAGATGGATAGCAGAGAATTATCTGGACTGTATTGGGTGTATAATATTAGGGGGGGGATATAAGGGGGTAATAGACGGGCTGCTCTCAGTGGGAGATGGAACATGTAGATCAGGTTACTTAGTGTTTGTTGTGTTTCCTGCAGGTCTGTAATATCAGGAAAATCCTTGTTTTCTTGTCATTTGACTGGAGACAGATATGTGTATATGAAGCTCCAACAGGCTAAATACAGAGTCAGAAGCTGCAGACATCACAGGGGGTCCCTATACCTGGTGGGGGGGTCTGAGAGCAGCCATGATGTCAGTACATTGGAGCTGGTGATAGTGAGAGGTATTGAGGAGCCAAATGTACCCGGTTCAGTCTAGTTTGTAAATAGAGCGGCCTGGGATACATGGTAAGAGGGAACTTCCACAACAAAAACAAGACTGTGTGGGGTCCTCCTTACAAATACATAGCAGACCCTTATCCTGGATGGGAGTCTGGTACAGATATAAATGGGGGAAGCCCACACAATAAAGAAGGCTGGGGGTCCTCCCCAGATCACGCACCCCCTCCCCTAAACCATGCCAGGCCATGTGCCCTCAATATGGGGAGTGTATCTTGTAAAGGACCTCTTCTCCACAACCCTGACCCAGGGGGGTCTCCTGGTGGGGGACATATTGGAATCTGGAATCCCCCCTTCAAATAAGAGGGCTCTCAGCTACCTCCCCCACATGAATGTGTAAGGGTACATATACCCCGGGGGGCTCATTCAGAAAGAAATAATGTAAATAGTAAATAAAGACGTCACCCACATCACATGACTAGTCCTTTATTAATAAACAAAGATTCCCCCAAAGTAATCCCTCGTCACTCATCCAACAATGCAGATCTACATCATTAATAATGAACGATGCCCAATGAGAAAACACATGCTGACCGCCAACACCATCTGTTTCCAGAGACTACTCACCATGGATGACAACTCACAGTGACTATGGAGGAAGAGGACGGACGTGACTATGGAGGAAGAGGACGGACGTGACTATGGAGGAAGAGGACGGACGTGACTATGGAGGAAGAGGACGGATGTGACTATGGAGGACGAGGACAGACGTGACTATGGAGGAAGAGGACAGACGTGACTATGGAGGAAGAGGACAGACGTGACTATGGAGGAAGAGGACGGACGTGACTATGGAGGATGAGGACGGATGTGACTATGGAGGAAGAGGACGGACGTGACTATGGAGGATGAGGACGGATGTGACTATGGAGGATGAGGACGGATGTGACTATGGAGGAAGAGGACGGACGTGACTATGGAGGAAGAGGACGGACGTGACTATGGAGGATGAGGACGGACGTGACTATGGAGGAAGAGGACGGACGTGACTATGGAGGAAGAGGACGGACGTGACTATGGAGGAAGAGGACGGACGTGACTATGGAGGAAGAGGACGGACGTGACTATGGAGGAAGAGGACGGACGTGACTATGGAGGACGAGGACGGATGTGACTATGGAGGACGAGGACAGACGTGACTATGGAGGAAGAGGACGGACGTGACTATGGAGGAAGAGGACGGACGTGACTATGGAGGATGAGGACGGAAGTGACTATGGAGGACGAGGACGGACGTGACTATGGAGGAAGAGGACGGACGTGACTATGGAGGAAGAGGACGGACGTGACTATGGAGGATGAGGACGGACGTGACTATGGAGGAAGAGGACGGACGTGACTATGGAGGAAGAGGACGGACGTGACTATGGAGGAAGAGGACGGACGTGACTATGGAGGACGAGGACGGATGTGACTATGGAGGACGAGGACAGACGTGACTATGGAGGAAGAGGACGGACATGACTATGGAGGAAGAGGGCGGACGTGACTATGGAGGACGAGGACGGATGTGACTATGGAGGACGAGGACAGACGTGACTATGGAGGAAGAGGACAGACGTGACTATGGAGGACGAGGACGGACGTGACTATGGAGGACGAGGACGGACGTGACTATGGAGGAAGAGGACGGACGTGACTATGGAGGAAGAGGACGGACGTGACTATGGAGGACGAGGACGGACGTGACTATGGAGGATGAGGACGGATGTGACTATGGAGGACGAGGACGGACGTGACTATGGAGGAAGAGGACAGACGTGACTATGGAGGAAGAGGACGGCCGTGACTATGGAGGAAGAGGACGGACGTGACTATGGAGGAAGAGGACGGACGTGACTATGGAGGACGAGGACGGACGTGACTATGGAGGACGAGGACGGACGTGACTATGGAGGAAGAGGACGGACGTGACTATGGAGGAAGAGGACGGACGTGACTATGGAGGAAGAGGACGGACGTGACTATGGAGGAAGAGGGCGGACGTGACTATGGAGGATGAGGACGGATGTGACTATGGAGGAAGAGGACGGACGTGACTATGGAGGAAGAGGACGGACGTGACTATGGAGGACGAGGACGGATGTGACTATGGAGGACGAGGACAGACATGACTATGGAGGAAGAGGACGGACGTGACTATGGAGGAAGAGGACGGACATGACTATGGAGGAAGAGGGCGGACGTGACTATGGAGGAAGAGGACGGACGTGACTATGGAGGACGAGGACAGACGTGACTATGGAGGAAGAGGACGGACGTGACTATGGAGGATGAGGACGGACGTGACTATGGAGGACGAGGACGGACGTGACTATGGAGGAAGAGGACAGACGTGACTATGGAGGAAGAGGACGGACATGACGGAGGATTACTGGGTGTAAATAAAAAATCACATCTCATTACCTCCTCTGCTGCCACTTCCACCAATGTTTCCGCTATACTTTGTACCTCATGGAATTTCCTGTCTGTACCTGACATCACTTCCTGTCTGTACCTGACATCACTTCCTGTCTTCCATATTGTCTTCCTGTTTGTGTAAAGGCGAGAACATCACCTTGTGGAGCTCAGAGGAACTGCAGCCCAGAGAAATGTCTCCCTGAACATGGTCTTGTGCTATGAGTTCAGCTGTTTGAATGTTTTCTTGTAACATTTGCCCATTAATTATCCTTTGTGGGGAAGTTACAGACCTGGGTTATCCAATCTAATCCATGTGATGGCAATCAGCCTATAAAATCCTCCATAACTCAGCAGCAATGTCCCGAGGATTACATCTTTCTTAAGAATAACAAAAACAATTCATATTATTGTCTCTGCCTGGGGCCATAGTTGGGCCTGGAGGTGACTTGTCACATGAAGGATTCTCATCAGCTGCACTCTGTAATTCGCTTCCTCTTGATATTTCATTCTGTTGATGATGAAATAACTCCATACACATGATCTCCTCCTGATAAACCAAACTCCCGAAATATGTGTCACCCAAATGGGCTCGTTCACATAGAGTAGGGTTGGGACTACTCTATCCTTGTGAACGAGCCCATTGGGGTGACACACAGAATAAAATATGAAGAATGGGCTGATTACGGAGTGTGACTCTTCATCATCTTGTAGACGGTATAGTCACAGATGAGAACACAGGAGACCAAGTCCATATCTCATGCTTCCTAATTTATAGAGATAAGTATGGGGGCTCTAACCCTGTCCAATCACCTCTGGCGGGTGTTTCCTCCTCAGCCCTGGGGTTGGCTCTGTCTTCTGAAGGTGCCATGGGCTATATTATTATTATTATACAGTATTTATAAAGCTCCAATAGTTCGCTCAGCGCTGTACATTACAAAGGGGGACAGAACATGTGACAGAACAATACCAATATAATGCAAAACATGAGGGGATCGAGGGCCCTGCTCCTTGGAGCTTACAATCTAGGAGGGAGGGGATGGTGGCACAGGAGGAGATAGCTGTGGGGAATGGAGTGGTAGGAAGAGTGGAGGAGGTCAGCAAGTTAGGAGGGGGTGGTGTAGGCTTATCTGAAGAGGTGGGTTTTCAGGGTGCGCCTAAAGAAGAGGAGAGTAGGTGATAATCTGATGGGTTGGGGCACGGAGTTCCAGAGGATGGGTGACACCCTGGAGAAGTCCTGGAGGCGGGCATGGGAGGAGGAGACCAGGGAACTAGAGAGAAGGAGGTCTTGTGAGGAGCGGAGTGTGCGTGTTGGGTGGTACTTGGATATTAGGTCGGTGATGTAGTTCGGGGCAGTATGGTGGATGGCTTTGTACGTCAGTGTTAGGATTTTAAATTTGATCAGTTGCACAATCGGAAGCCAGTGGAGGGATTGTCAGAGGGGGGTGGAGGACACTGAGCGGAGGCCAGTGGAGGGATTGGCAGAGGAGGGTGGAGGACACTGAGCGGAGGCCAGTGGAGGGATTGGCAGAGGAGGGTGGAGGACACTGAGCGGAGGCCAGTGGAGGGATTGGCAGAGGGGGGTGGAAGCCAGTGGAGGGATTGACAGAGGGGGGTGGCGGAGATGGAGCCATTGGAAAGGTGAATGAGTCTGGCAGCCATATTCAGGATGGACTGAAGCGGGGATAGCCTGTGGCGAGGCAGGCCAGTGAGGAGGGAGTTGCAGTAGTCCAGTCGTGATATGATGAGGGAGTGGATGAGCTGTTTAGTGGTTTTTGGGGTTAGGAACGTGCGGATTTTGGCGATGTTGCGGAGGTGGAGTCTGCACAAGTTTGTTAAAGATTGGACTTGGGGCTGGAAGTATAGGTTGGAGTCCAGAATGACACCAAGTACTCTGGCCTGCAGGGCAGGTTTGATGGTGACATTGTTGGATGTGATGGAGAAGTCAATGGGGGGTGGGGTCCGGGCTGGGGGGGAAGACAAGAAACTACGTTTTGGAGAGGTTCAGTTTAAGGAAGTGGAGTGACATCCAGTCTGATATGTCACTCAGTAGGTGTGTGATTCGGGCGGAGACCGAGGGGGTGAGGTGGGGGGTTGAGAGATAGATTTGTGTGTAGATAGATAGATATGCACCCAATGTTTCTGGTGTCTGGGTTGGCGATGTGATTTCCAACACCATTGCTTAAGTCTGATCACAACATATTCATTCACAGCATGGCTGTCATGAGCAGACCCCATAGAACCATGTTGGGGCCCCTCTGGGATTCTGTACTCCTGACACATACCATTTTATATAAGAAGGACAATCCTTTGCAGCCAGTGGGGAGCCCAATGTGCACAAATCTCTTCTCCCCACTGGGGTGTAGTCAGCACATCATAATATTTCCTTTGAGGCTCAGTGAGGTGACAGATCATTCATCCGTATCTATGTCTACAGGGATGTCAGATCATTATTGCCATCTAGGTGTTCATTCCTCCAATCTTCACACTCCAGAGCCGACTATTCAGATTTTTATATTGTGACCATTTGTCTTCTACTGACCACTAAATGAAGAGAACACTGTATCTGTAATACTGAACATTGAATTCCAGGAATATCTGTCATATCATGCCACCTTTACAGGGTATGTTACATCCCAACCATTGCTGGTGTCCTCCATGTCTATAGTCACCTTACAGAGAGTATCTGAGCTGTTCCAGAAGGTTCTGCCAACATTCCATACCAAACCCTTATCTGAGCATGGCCAGGCCATGAAACAAGTGGGGAGGGGGTGTATTTCCTCCTTCTTGGACCATACCAGGTGACATACCCTCAACATTGAGATGAGGACTTGCCGGGGGGGACAAGGTTAAGGGTCTCTTCCTCTATACCTCTATTCACTCAGAAAAAGAGAAATTTAAAGAAAAAGAATTATCAGAAATGTCCTATGCTGTACATTAATGTCAATCATGAAATCTGATGCCCACCAAAATAAAAAATCTGATGTAATATGGGGATCAGGAGCCATTTCTCATCTGGGGTTCCTTGTATCCATATAACAGATGTGTGACAGGACTAAATCTGCAATTACATTTTACTGCAAAATCAAAGATGACAAAACCCCTCCCCGAGCAGTCATATATTTCTGTCCCCCTTGGTGGCAGTGGAGGTGACCCCTCTATAAGGATCTACAGTCCATACACACCCAGCACAAGGCCGGGGTCACACTACCAGACGCTTCTCGGGGCTGCAGTTCCTCTGAGCTCCACAAGGTGGGGATCTCACTTCTACCCAGACAGGAAGTCTCTATGGAAGACAGGAAGTGATGTCAGGTACAGACAGGATGTGATGTCAGGTACAGGCAGGAAGTAGAGAGGAGACGTTGCTAGAAGTGGCAGCAGAGGAGGTAAAAAGATGTTATTTCCTATTTACACCTAGTAACTTCCCGTCATGTCCGTCCTCTTCCTTCATAGTCATGTCCGTCCTCTTCCTCCATAGTCATGTCCGTCCTCTTCCTCCATAGTCATTGTGATGTCTTTTATCTCCAGCAGACGATGATACACACATATATAGTGTGGGAACCCAGATTAACGCCTTCAGGGGGAGGAGTTGATGATAATATATTTGCTCCCAAAGCTGGCCTACATGGTTCAGTTTTATCGTTCAGCCAGCGGGATGACCATAAAAACTGAAGTGATTCCCCCATCCACACATTGGAGGTGGATGGGGGAATCCTCCCCGCTGCACTCTTGTATTCTGACAATGGGGGGACTCCTCCGCTCTCAGAATACACAGATCAGCACTGAAGCTATTGGCTGCAGCCGCTGGGGGAGTGGCTTTTATCCGGCAGTGGCCACACATGGATGGAAATGTGAGCGATGCCTGCTGAACCAGCTGAATTTCCATGGATCTATGGTCACCTTCAGTGACTTCCTCCCCTCCCCCTCATCTCCTTCATGATGGAAGTCATGCTGAGATCATCTCCCATTGGCTGAGCAATATTCTCATTTGTCTCTCAGCTCCTTCTTGCTATTCCTCGTCCTGCCTGTTGTTTCCTTGGATTGATTTTCTGTGTAGTGACCCCGGCTTGGTCTCTTGGATGCGCTCGTCTGTTGCTTGCCCTGACCTTTCTCCTGATTCCTGGATCTCCTCCTCATCTCTCCTCCATATCCTCTTACACAGCTTTTCTCCACACCTGCAGTGACCCTGGGGGGAGGAAACTTGGCACCAGCACGCCGCCAAATCCATCCCCACCATTAGGGGCTCTGGAGACAATTGTCTGCTATTTACACTCCGTTCCTCCGCACATCACCTGATCACATGACAGCTTACTGCCACAGATTCCGGACAGATTTCTGGATGGTAAAGGTCAAAGGTCACTCTTCAGTTTAGGAGAGGTAGGACACACCCAGGAACAATGATTTGGTTTATACAGGAGCCTCATATAGAGGACCCCTCAAATCTCCCCATCCAAATGTCCCTCCATCCAGAGTCTATATGTCCTATGACATCACACTGACCTCACAGCTCCTCCTCCCAATGTCCCTCCATCCAGAGTCAGAGAATCCTATGACATCACACTGACCTCACAGCTCCTCCTCCCAATGTCCCTCCATCTGACATTTTTCTGATGCTCTTAGGATGTGGGGCCCCTTGGTATCCTCACATGTAAAGTGGGACTGTTGGTCCTGCGTTGTATGTAATGACATCAGAATGCTGCAACAAGCCTATACCCTGCGTAGTGTGGGGGTCCTGTGGGGGGGAATTATACCTCAGCCTGAAGTGGGGCTTTAATAAAATGGAGACCTGAATGGAGAGGTGAGGAGGATTCTGGGAATATCATTTGATGTGACTATTTGTGTTCAGATGTAGAGTTTTCCTCCTGTGAAGTCTGGAGATCATATGACATCACATTGCCTCCACCTCCCTCCCTGATAGAAGAGAGAAAGAAGAAGAAGATTCTAGAAGTCACCAGAGAGATCACTGAGCTGCTGACAGGAGAGGTGAGCGGTGCCGGGAATTCTGGGACATTCTCCAGTAACAGACAAGGGATGTGTCTGGATGGTGACTGTATCATTGTGTGTGTCAGGTTCCTATAAGGTGTCAGGGTGTCACTGTCTATTTCTCCATGGAGGAGTGGGAGTATTTAGAAGGACACAAGGATCTCTACAAGGACGTCATGATGGACAATCAGCCGCCCCTCACATCACCGGGTAAGAGGAGACTTTATTGTAAAGGAGAGAGCAGTACGGAGGATCCACCTAGATCCCCCATCATCTGATAAACACATAGAAACAATGGATTCAGTCAGTGTGTGTGTTTCCTACAGATGGATCCAGTCATGGGAACCCACCAGAGAGATGTCCCCGTCCTCTGTATTCCCGGGATTCCACACAGGAAGGTCACACCATCCCTCACCATCATCAGGTAGATGATGACAATTATTGGTAGTTGTGATTTATACACAGCATGTTTGTTACAATGAATGTTTTATTATATCTTTCAGAGTGGAATCCTCGGGGATGAGAATATTGATGTTAAAGAAGAGTATAAAGAGGAGGATGAGGAGTATGGAGTGATGGAGGAGTTTTCAGAAGGACACAAGGATATGATGGAGCCACCTAATACCAGGAACCCACCAGAGAGATATCCCCGTCCTCTGTATTCCCGGGATTCCACACAGGAAGGTCACACCATCCCTCACTATTACAAGGTTGGTGGGATGTGGAATCTAGAACATGGACTTGTAGAGACTATGGGCTCCAATCACAAAGCGGGATCTTCCCGTATCCCAGTATGTAGTAAGATGCTGCATTCTGTTTTTTAGTAGTGAATCCTGCGGGTAATTTACCACTGGTGTCCTTAGCAACACTTGTAAATAGCTTGTTGTTAAGGAGAGGGCAGCCGCCAGTGTCCCCAACAACCAGTAAACAAGGAGCGGATGGCCGCCAGGTTCCCCGCTGACAGCTGTGACAGGTCTGGTATGGGTTTTGAGAGGAACCCCGATGCCAAAATAATAAAAATAAAGGCGTGGTTTCCCCTCCAAAATCAATAGCAGACCCTTAGTGAGTGCCCACCTTCCTCCTGAACCATACCAGGCCACATATCCTCAACATGGGGTGGGTGCTTCAGGGCAGGGGCGCTCTACCCTCCCAAAAGCACATTGTACCCATGTCAATGGGGACAAGGGTCCCTTCTTCACAACCCTGGGCAGTGGTTTTGGGGGACTGTGGGTGGGGGACTTATTGGAATCTGGAAGCCATCTTTAACAAGGAGGCCCCCAGATCCCAGCCCCCCCCACAATGTGAATAAGTATAGAGTACATCGTACCCCTATTCATTCACCAAAAACATATAGTGTAAACAAAAACTGGAAGTAATTTTTGACAAGACAAAAATAAAGAAAAATATCCCCCTGATGTAGATCCATCGATGATCCAATCATGGTACTTGATAAGGGCACATGACCTGCTATGTTTCAGGAGGGGGGTCACTTGCTCGTCCCCCCTTTCCTGAGCTGCATGCTCAGAAAGGGGTCTGGTATGTATTTCTTTCATTTTGGCAAGGGGTCCCCCTCAAAATTCATACTAGATTCCCAAAGGGGGGGACCCTACAACATTTTCTTAATATTTCATTGCCAGTAATTCTTTTTTTCCGATTTATCGGTTGGTTAGGACATGGCAGACGCTCGCTCCCTAACAACCATGTTGTTTACTGGTTGTTAAGGATGCCAGCGGCCGCCCACTCTTTCCCAAGCAGTACACATTTCCTGAATGCCGCATGTCTCCACCACTAATTAATGACCGCATGCATTTCATTCTTTATTTCCTTCTGTGAATGTAACGCCTGTTCATGCGGTATTTACTGAGCGTGTTCAGTGTTTGTGGTCAATACCGCAACACGGGATAGGAAATGGACAGTTTCAGGATGGCATGCGGTATTTAGGGGAAATGTACCCACATATCACATGTGATCTGCTTCTGTGAAGGGAGACAATGTGTGGATTTTGTGTGTGATGTCACAATCATAAATCTTACATTTTACAGATGATATTTTCTCTCATTTCCTTGATTTAGAGTGGAGATCCAATCGATATAGAATTTGAGGTGAAAGCAGAAGAAGAAGAGGCGTATGTGAGGGATGATCAGCAGTCTATGGAGGAGGATGGAATAACGGGGACATTTATAGAGGAGGACACTCCTACAGAGATCAGCACAGGTGGGTCATGAACACTAAATCCATTCCTCCACCCATACTGCTCACTGATTGGTCCAGAGTAGGGCGGGGACTGGGTGATATCAGCCTGTAATCCCCTGGTCACTTTCCTGAGCTGTGTTCCCCGTCCTGTATTCCTGGATTTCTCTCGGATAATCTTCCTTCTCTGTGCTGCAGACACAATTTATGTCTCTAGACTGGATTTATGGAGGTTCTGGGGTTCAGCTGGCAGCAAAATGTTGATTTTTCCTATAAGCATTGCATAATGTAGGCACCCAGGACATGTGACTGGGGTCTCCTGCCTTGTGCCTGACTCCTCCAGGGGACCTTCTCTGTTATCTGCTGGCTGTGCCGGGTGGAGGGATATGTCTGTAGTGTCTCAGACCCAAGTCACTGAGTGCAGTCTCAGGAGATGGAGGCAAGCAACCCTTTAAGGACCTTAAATTACTGAATACCAATATTATGAGTCCTGACCATTACACTATATAATTTATATTGTATTTTACATACTCCTGACCCCTGCACTATATACTCTATGTTGTACATTACATACACCTGACCCCTGCACTATATACTCTATGTTGTACATTACATACACCTGACCCCTGCACTATATACTCTGTTGTACATTACATACTCCTGACCCCTGCACTATATACTTTATGTTGTACATTACATACTCCTGAACCCTGCACTATATACTCTGTTGTACATTACATCCTCCTGACCCCTGCACTATATACTCTATGTTGTACATTACATACTCCTGACCCCTGCACTATATACTCTATGTTGTACATTACATACTCCTGACCCCTGCACTATATACTCTATGTTGTACATTACATAGTCCTGACCCCTGCACTATATACTCTATGTTATACATTACATACTCCTGACCCCTGCACTATATACTCTATGTTGTACATTACATAGTCCTGACCCCTGCACTATATACTCTATGTTATACATTACATACTCCTGACCCCTGCACTATATACTCTATGTTGTACATTACATAGTCCTGACCCCTGCACTATATACTCTATGTTGTACATTACATACCCCTGACCCCTGCACTATATACTCTATGTTGTACATTACATACTCCTGACCCCTGCACTATATACTCTATGTTGTACATTACATACTCCTGACCCCTGCACTATATACTCTATGTTGTACATTACATAGTCCTGACCCCTGCACTATATACTCTATGTTGTACATTACATACCCCTGACCCCTGCACTATATACTCTATGTTGTACATTCCATAGTCCTGACCCCTGCACTATATACTCTATGTTGTACATTCCATACTCCTGACCCCTGCACTATATACTCTGTTGTACATTACATACTCCTGACCCCTGCACTATATACTCTATGTTGTACATTACATAGTCCTGACCCCTGCACTATATACTCTATGTTATACATTACATACTCCTGACCCCTGCACTATATACTCTATGTTGTACATTACATAGTCCTGACCCCTGCACTATATACTCTATGTTGTACATTACATACCCCTGACCCCTGCACTATATACTCTATGTTGTACATTACATAGTCCTGACCCCTGCACTATATACTCTATGTTATACATTACATACTCCTGACCCCTGCACTATATACTCTATGTTGTACATTACATAGTCCTGACCCCTGCACTATATACTCTATGTTGTACATTACATACCCCTGACCCCTGCACTATATACTCTATGTTGTACATTACATACTCTTGACCCCTGCACTATATACTCTATGTTGTACATTACATACTCCTGACCCCTGCACTATATACTG
Organism: Staurois parvus; assembly: GCF_062004578.1. Lineage (NCBI taxonomy): Eukaryota > Metazoa > Chordata > Amphibia > Anura > Ranidae > Staurois > Staurois parvus. The sequence goes on from NW_028317888.1 coordinate 453,686, forward strand.
TATATTGTACATTACATACTCCTGACCCCTGCACTATATACTCTATGTTGTACATTACCTCCTCCTGACCCCTGCACTATATACTCTATGTTGTACATTACATACTCCTGACCCCTGCACTATATACTCTATGTTGTACATTACATACCCCTGACCCCTGCACTATATACTCTGTTGTACATTACATACTCCTGACCCCTGCACTATATACTCTATGTTGTACATTACATACTCCTGACCCCTGCACTATATACTCCATGTTGTACATTACATACTCCTGACCCCTGCACTATATACTCTGTTGTACATTACATACTCCTGACCCCTGCACTATATACTCTGTGTTGTACATTACATACTCCTGACCCCTGCACTGTATACACTATGTTGTACATTACATCCTCCTGACCTGTGCACTATATACTCTACAGTGGATATACACCCCTTAAAATGTCAGGTTTCTGTGATGTAAAAAATTAGACAAGGATAAATAATTTCAGAACTTTTCCACCTTTAATGCATGCTATAAAGAACTGAATTGAAAAACAAACTGATATCTTTTAGGGGGTAAAAAACAAAAAATACTAAAATAATGTGGTTGCATAAGTGTGCACACCCTCTTATAACTGGGGATGTAGCTGTGTTCAGAATGAAGCAATCACATTCACAATCATAGTAAATAGGAGTCAGTACACACCCGCCATCATTTAAAGTGCCTCTGATTAACCCCAAATAAAGTTCAGCTGTTCTAGTCGGTCTTTTCTGACATTTTCTTAGTCGCATCCTACAGCAAAAGCCATGGTCTGCAGAGAGCTTCCAAAGCATCATAGGGATCTCTTTGTTAAAAGGTATCAGTCAGGAGAAGGGAACAAAAAAATTCCCAAGGCATTAGATGTACCATTATTATTATTATACAGTATTTATATAGCGGCAGAAGGTTTGCTCAGCACTGTACATTATAGTGGGGGATGGTACATGAGACAGGACAGTAACAGAACATGAGGGGTTCAAGGGCCCTGCTCCTTGGAGCTTACAATCTAGGATACCATGGAACACAGTGAAGACAGTCATCATCAAATGGAGAAAATATGGCGTAGCAGTGACATCGCCAACAGTGACATCACCAACAGTGACCTCGCCAACAGTGACCTCGCCAACAGTGACATCGCCAACAGTGACATCACCAACAGTGACATCACCAACAGTGACCTCGCCAACAGTGACCTCGCCAACAGTGACATCACCAACAGTGACCTCGCCAACAGTGACATCGCCAACAGTGACCTCGCCAACAGTGACCTCGCCAACAGTGACATCCCCAACAGTGACCTCGCCAACAGTGACATCGCCAACAGTGACATCCCCAACAGTGACATCGCCAACAGTGACATCGCCAACAGTGACATCGCCAACAGTGACCTCGCCAACAGTGACATCACCAAGAACTGGACGTCCCTCCAAATTGGATGAAAAGATGCGAAGAAAACTGGTCTGGGAGGTGGCCAAGAGGCTTACAGCAACATGAAAGGAGCTGCAGGAATATGTGGCAAGTCCTGGCTGTGTGGTCCATGTGACAACAATCTCCATGTTCTTCATATGTCTGGTCTATGGGGTAGAGTGGAAGATGGAAGCCCTTTCTTAGGAAGAAAACCACCCAAGCCCGGCTACATTCTACAAAAACACATCTGAAGTCTCCCAGAAGCATGTGGGGAGATGTGTTCTGGTCTGATGAAACCAAGGTTGAACTTTTTGGCCATAATTCCAAAAGATATGTTTGGCATAAAAACAACACTGCACATCACCAGAAGAACACCATACCCACTGTGAAGCATGGTGGTGGCAGCATCATGCTTTGGGGCTGTTTTTCTTCAGCTGGAACTGGGGCCTTAGCCAAGGTAGAGGGAATTATGAACAGGTCCAAATACCAGTCAATATCGGCACAAAACCTTCCGGCTTCTGCTAGAAAGCTGAACAAAGAGGAGCTTCACCTTTCAGCATGACGACCACCCAAAGCATCCATCCAAATCCACAAAGGAATGGCTTCACCAGAAGAAGATGGAAGATTTGGAATGGCCCAGCCAGAGACCAGACCTGAATCCGATGGACAATCTGTGGGGTGATCTGAAGAGGGCTGTGCGCAGGAGATGACACGCAATCTGACAGATTTGGAGTGTTTTTGCAAGGAAGAGCGGGCAAATATTGCCAAGTCAGGATGTGCCGTGCTGATAGACTCCTCCCCAAAAAGACTGAGTGCTGGAATCACATCAAAAGGGGCTTCAACAAAGGATTAGTGTAAGGGTGTGTACACTTATGCAACCAGACTAATTTCATTTTTTATTCTTAATTCCCCCTAAACGATTTCAGTTTGTTAAACTGAGTTGTACAGTTTATAGGTCACATTAAAGGTGGAAAAAGTTCTGAAATTATTTATCTTTATCTCATTTTTTTTACATCACAGAAACCCGACATTTTCACAGGAGTGTGCAGATGTTTTATATCCACTGTATGTTGTACATTACATCCTCCTGACCCCTGCTCTATATACTCCATGTTGTACATTACATACTCCTGACCCCTGCACTATATACTCTATGTTGTACATTACATACTCTTGACCCCTGCACTATATACTCTATGTTGTACATTACATACTCCTGACCCCTGCACTATATACTCTATGTTGTACATTATATACTCCTGACCCCTGCACTATATACTCTATGTTGTACATTACATACTCCTGACCCCTGCACTATATACTCTATGTTGTACATTACATACTCCTGACCCCTGCACTATATACTCTATGTTGTACATTACATACTCCTGACCCCTGCACTATATACTCTATGTTGTACATTACATACTCCTGACCCCTGCACTATATACTCTATATTGTACATTACATACTCCTGACCCCTGCACTATATACTCTATGTTGTACATTATATACTCCTGATCCCTGCACTATATACTCTATG